>NW_028263392.1:21558212-21727945 GCF_051168715.1 Poecilia mexicana
TATTCATGGTTACTGGCCTTTGGATGAGCTTTTGTTTATTGTTGTACTGCAGTTTTTGCCCGTTTCCAGGATCTATCTATCTATCTATCTATCTATCTATCTATCTATCTATCTATCTATCTATCTATCTATCTATCTATCTATCTATCTATCTATCTATCTATCTATCTATCTATCTATCTATCTATCTATCCTGAGGTCTGATTACTTCTCCATTGATGACGTTTTACAGGAATCAGTAAAACGTTCTGAGAGGAAAACCTTTTTGAAATAAAGTAAATAAAAAGGTGATGTACTCACAGAGGAAGACGAGGCAGAGCGAAGACAGACGGGCGGCCATGATGGTTTCCTGCTGCTGCGTCTCCCAGCTGATGATCAAACCCGTCACTCCTCCGCTCTCCTCCCCTCGGGGTGCTGGCTGCTCGTTTCCTCTACACCAACACTGACCACAGAAACTGGTCAGTCAAATGAAAAGGAGTCAAAATGAACCAGTTTAAACTGACGAAACCAGTATAACATAGGGGAACCAGTGCTGGGATGCCAGGTGGTGGACTGGGTGGAGAGGGCATCCCAGCACTGGTTCCAGTATAACATACTGGGATGCCCTCTCCACCCAGTCCAGGTGGTGGACTGCAGTCCACACAGACAGACAGACGGGTTCCTGCTTTGACTGCCTGTCGCTTTGTTGTTGAAATGTTTCCATTCTGGGACTATAAATGATATTTCTATTTTATCTTCCGGTTATTTAGTGATTGTTTTTATTTGTTATTTTTTATTATTTTTTTGCTGTGGTTCTGGTTTCACCCCTCACTTCTCTTACTTGGAAACATTTTAAAGAAGTGGCTCATGAGCCATGAACCACATCTGGTGCTGCTGGTTCCTGCTGCAGTGTGTAGATCTACAGCCAGCTGGTTTCTATGGATACACACCATAAAAAGGAACAGAAATCCATCCCGCTGCTTCAAGTCCAAAACCAGAGAGCAATTTTAGAAAAAAAGCTATTTTTCCAAAAGAAACGCAGGAATGAAAGTTTCAAAAAAGAAAAAATTAGAATGAAATAAACAGCAACTCCAACATCCTTCCACCTTTTAAAATCATTTTATATCATTTAATTAATATTTTTTACCAGATTAAATGCTGATTATTGTTTTCTGCTTTCACATTATAGATAAATATGAACAGAATTTTCACATTTATCTTTCTTTAGGTATCCGTCAGGAATGAAGACGGTTTGTTGTTCCTCCTCAGCCTCTGTGGGATCATTTCTGCATCTGGAGAAAAACCCAAACCCAGACAAAAAACAACAGATGTCTGTTTAAAGAAGGAAAAAAGAAAACTGAAAAGTTAATGAGTATCAAACATGGTAACGGAATATTTATTTTTGCTTTCAAGCCACAGATCTGGTTAAAAAATAGAAATACATAAAACAGCATTGTATAAGCTGCATACAGTCAAAGTTCTGGTTGAGTTGGTCTCAGGTAGATTACATGAGTTTAAGTGGTAAAATAAACAGATTAACCTAAAAGCAGTTTCAGAAAACATTGATTCATCTGAATTTTAATTGTTAGTTTGTCTTTCAGCGCTTCATATTTCAGCAGCAGTAAGCAAAGCTGCGGAGGTCCAGCTTCTCATTTGGGTCGAGTGAGTTCTGAGTAGATCTGGTTCTGGTCCTGGATGGACGGGTGGAGGCTCTGGTAGGCGGGTTCCTCTGGATCCTCTGGATCCTCTGGAAAGCAGTTCTCATAGGTGAGAGTCTAGAAAAAGATGGAAGCAAATGTTCAGTAGTTAAATACAACATGAAGAGTGATACATCTGGATCAGAACCTAACCAGGGTTAGTTTAATTATTTAGAAATGTGGGTGTAGGAGCCATTTATCCTTTCTGGTGTTTATCGCCACCAGGGGGCGTATTTTATTTTGAGTTCTGAGTGTCTGATGGGGGATGGGTTATTTAAGGTCAATCATGATTCTGTTCAGGTGTTGTTAATAGGTAGAGGCAAACAGTTTTCTACTGTGCTTGGTTTTTGGATGTATGTCGAATTTATGTGGATCTTAAGGAAAACAGTAAGACAATGGACATTGTACTGGAAATAAATGACTTAACTTTATATCAAACGGAAGATCGGCATGCTGAATCTTAATTGAGCGCACGTAAAACCAACGCCTTTCAACAACAACCACCAGTAGCCTAAAATATAGGATTTTAGCCGCTACATTTAGGTAGAAAACTGCCTCGTTTGGAAGATCCACGGATCCTGCTGCATTGGGATTCCACGTAGCCGGACAAGTAACGGCACAGAACCAGGCTATTGGAGCCGCCGGACAAGTAACGGCACAGAACCAGGCTATTGGAGCCGCCGGACAAGTAAAGCCGCACAGAACCAGGCTATTGGAGCCGCTGGACAGTGGCCGTCGTAACCAGGACCGCAGAGGGACAAACGGGACACCTGACGTCGGAACCAGAACCGGAGCCGCACGGGAGCGATCGACACCGCACGCTTGGGAACAGAGCTGTATGGATCGAGCTATTGGAGCTACTGAGATTCGTTGCAGCGGACATCGGGACGAAGATCATCAATGCCGGCCAACGCATCATTGGGGTATGTGAGTCAGCGCTGATATCTATGAATGGCCATTATTATTATTATTATGTGTGCGCACACAAAGGTTCAAACTTAAATCCAATGCATTGGTAGCAGACTGAAGACTGCTTAAAGCAAAGAGAGCTCTCTATAAACAATCTATCTACAATTTGCGAATAAATAAATAAACTTATAAACTCTGCTATTCTTATAAACTGTCTGCCATTATGGCAGAAGAGGAAAACGTTGATATGGATCAGGAGGGTCCAAATGACATTGTGGGTCAAGAGGAAAATCCTCAATGGGAGTCTGAAAAAAGACAGGTGAAATTAACAGCCAAGGCTTTGTTGGTGAAAATCAGTAACTTAGAAAGTGAAAGAAAAACAAAGTTAAATAAGCTCACAAAGTTAAGACAAACTATTACAGTGTTGAAAAATGACAAAGGGTGTGTGAATGACATTAAGGGAGAATTTAAAAGGTTTTTGGGTTTGTCTGAAGAAACACAAAAGGTACACCAGGTTTTGTTGGGTTTATTGCCTGTGGATGAAGCACAGAAGCATGATGTATGGTTTCAAGCTAAAATGTTGAATGTTCATGATTTTGTTGCTGCTACTCATAAATGGTTGACTGAGGCACAAGGTTGCTCAATTGGTGTGCCTGATGATATGAAAGAAAATGAGAGTAAAAATAATAAGGAAGCTGAACCAAATGCTGTCAGTGGTGGCATGATGGAGGAGGAGCTGCAGATTGAACCTCATGACAGCATTTCAAATGTTTCTGTAAGATCTTCTAGAAAAACTGGGAGTCAAAGGGGTTCTTCTGTAACAACCAGCAGATCGTCAACGCTTTCTGAACAAATAAAAGCAGAAGCAGAAAGGGCTGCACTCCTGGCATGTGCAGCTGCTTTAAAGGAGAAGCACGCATTGGAGGAACAGGAATATCTGCTAAAGAAAAGAAAGGAACAACTTGAGATGGACACTAAAATAGCTGCTGCTAATGCCAAACTAATGGTGCTAGAGGGCAGCACTAAAGGCAGCATTACATCCAAGCATTCTGATGGAATGGATTCATATGTTAGAAAAGGTGCTAGACCCAAGATCAAACCGACTTTACTCCTTCCTCAAGCTTCACAATTGGTTACAAAACCTGCAAAGAAGCTTCAACAAGATGTTGGACTCGAGGTCGGGTCAGATCTAACCACAGCCTATGAAAAGCATGTTCCACCTGAGGTGGACACTGTTTTCAATACTTTGGTGTCACAAACAGCTCCCCCTGTTGTTCAAACTTCTAAAGCTGCTATTTTATCCGATCCCAATGTTGCCACTCAAAAAAGTCTGCTTCCATCAAATCAAAATCAACCTGCTGGAGATCTCTACAATGTGTTGAAACAACAGAATGACATAACGGCTCTTCTGGTTCAAATGCAATCAAGCCAGTTGCTGCCACATCGAGAAATTCCCATCTATGATGGAGATCCTTTGCAGTTCAACTCATTTATGAAAGCCTTTGAACGTTGTGTGGAAGCAAAGACCAGTTCTAAAGGAGACTGTTTGTACTACCTTGAACAGTACACTAGAGGGCAACCAAGAGACCTCATACGCAGCTGCCTTCACATGACTGCAGAAAGAGGATATGCTGTAGCCAAGCAACTCCTCAAAGAACATTTTGGCAATGAATTTAATATTACTGCAGCCTACATGGAAAAGGTCACTGCTTGGCCCAACATTAAAGGTGAAGATGCAAAAGCATTAAAGGCGTTTGGACTGTTCCTTCGTGAATGCTGCAATGCAATGGAGGAACTGCAGTATTTGGATGAGTTAAGCATGCCAGCTAACATGAAAATCTTGGTTCAAAAGTTTCCTTTTAAACTAAGAGAAAAATGGAGAACAAAAGCAAATGAGATTTTTGAGAGAACAAGTCAAAGAGCATGTTTCAGAGATATTGTTGCCTTTATTGAACACCAGATTAGAATAATCTCAGATCCAGTTTTTGGAGATATACAGGATTTACAACCTGCTAGGGGGATCATAAGACCTAGCAAACCTCAAATAAAGTCACAGTTTAAAAGAAACAGTTTTGTCACCCATGTTTCTGTTAATGACGGTAACATGCCTTCTCTTAAAAATGAAGTAACTGTTGTTGACAAATCAAATTACTTATCCTGTCTGTATTGTACACAGGATGGACATGTATTGGAACAATGTCGGCAATTAGAAAAGAGGTCACACAGGGAAAAACTAGACTTTCTAAAAGACAAAGGTTTGTGTTTTGGTTGTTTGAATACAGGACATTTAAGCAAGAACTGTGTTAAACGCATAACGTGCAAACACTGTAACCAAAAGCATCCCAGCTTTTTGCACATTGGACAGAAGGAAAGACTCCATCAGAAGGAGTTGGATCAGGCAGCAAAGGGCTGTAAAACCTCCTCAACTTGTGGTCATACTGGGGCTGGCCACCATAGAGGGATTCTTCCTATCCTGCCTGTGAAAGTGAAAAGTTCAAAGGGAACTAAAATCATTAAAACATACGCTTTTCTGGACCCTGGGAGCACCGATACATTCTGCTCTGAAAGACTTCTTAATGAACTCAACATTCAAGGTCGAAAGACTCAGATTCATCTCCGGACAATGGGTCAGAGTAAAACAATGACAACTTCAATCATTAAAGGGCTGGAGATTTCAGAAATAAATGGAAGCCATTTCTATCAGCTTCCCATTGTGTTTACACAAAAGGAAATGCCAGTCTCCACCGACAACATCATCAGTGAGGAGGAACTGTCTAAATGGTCGTACTTAAAGGACATCAACTTTCCTCGCATACATGCTGGTGTAGATCTACTGGTGGGAACCAATGCATCTAAACTAATGGAACCTTGGGAGGTGGTTAATAGTCATGGTGAAGGGCCCTATGCAATCAGAAGTCTCCTAGGATGGGTTGTAAATGCTTCAGCAGAAGATTACAATGATCTTGAAAATGGCTACCCTTCAGTTCATGTCAACAGAACTACAATTGATAAAATTGAAGAGCTTCTGATCAGTCAATACAACTATGACTTTATTGAAAAGTCCTTTACAGAACAAGAGGAAATGTCAAGAGAGGAACAAAAGTTCCTAGACATAATGGATCGCTCTGCACAAGTGGAGAATGGACATTACAAACTGAAACTGCCTTTCAAAAGGGAAGAACTCTTTATGCCAAACAACATTTCTGTTGCCCTGCGGCGCATACATGGGTTGAAAAGAAAATTTAAGAACAAAGGTTTCCATAAAGAGTACACAAACTTCATGACTAATGCCATTGATAGTGGACATGCAGAAAGGGTTCCACAGCATCAGCTGACAACAGCAAAAGGCAAGGTGTGGTATATACCCCATCATGGTGTATACCATCCACAAAAACATAAGCTGCGTGTAGTGTTTGATTGTGGAGCAGAGTATAAAGGGGTCTCTCTTAACAGTCAGCTTTTACAGGGCCCTAATCTAACTAGCTCATTAGTGGGGGTTCTAGTGAGGTTTCGGCAGGAACATGTGGCATTAATGGCAGACATAAAATCCATGTTCCACCAGGTTAAGGTGGCTGAGGAGCATGTGGACTTTCTACGTTTCATGTGGTGGCCTCAAGGTAATCTAGAACAAGACCTTGAGGAATACCGTATGACTGTCCACTTATTTGGTGCAGTCTCCTCACCGAGCTGTGCTTGCTATGCTCTCAGAAAGACTGCTGAGGATAATCAGTCCAACTTCTCAGCAGATGTTGTACTAACAGTCAACAAAAACTTTTACATGGATGACCTCTTAAAAAGTCTGCCATCAGAGGAAAGTGCAGTTACCATGGCCGAAGATCTAATAGCTATTTGCAGCAGAGGAGGGTTTACGCTAACCCAATGGATTAGCAACAGCCGAGAAGTGCTCCAATGTATCCCAGGAGAGCTCAGGTCCCAGACTCTTTGTGAGTTGAATCTAGACAGTGATGAGCTACCGCTAGACAGAGCACTAGGTTTACAATGGTGCACAGAAACAGTTTTAAGTTCAAGCTGAAGGTCAAAGAAAAGCCTTCCACTAAAAGAGGTATGTTGTCCACCATCAGCTCCATTTATGATCCGCTAGGATTCCTAGCACCTCTCATTCTTCCTGCCAAACTGCTGTTACAAGAGTTATGCAGGATGAAGTGGGGCTGGGATGATCCTATACCTCTGATCTTCCAAAATCAGTGGAACCGGTGGCTGACTGACTTGGAAAAATTGGCTGACTTCCAAGTCAGCAGATGTATCAAACCTGAAGGTTTTGGAGAAGTTATTAATGCCCAGTTACACCACTTCTCTGATGCTAGTGAGAGTGGGTATGGTACAGCTACATATGTCAGAATGCAGAACAGCAACAAGAGAGTTCATGTATCATTCTTGTTTGGCAAAGCCAGAGTAGCTCCACTCAAACCTGTGACTATTCCTCGTTTAGAGCTCACAGCTGCTGTTATGGCTGTTAGACTGAATAACATGCTTCAGTCAGAGCTTCAGCTGCCATTGGAGAAGGCTTGCTTCTGGACTGACAGCACATCAGTTCTAAAATATATCAAAAATGAAGACAAAAGGTTTCAAACCTTCGTTGCTAACAGAGTAACAATCATCAGAGACAACACAGACATTGAGCAGTGGAGACACGTGCCTTCATCTTTAAACCCTGCTGATGATGCTTCCCGTGGATTTAAAGTTGACAGCCTTTTGAACCAAAAATGGATAGAAAGTCCTACATTTTTGTGGGAACCTGAAGATAAATGGCCCAAGTCTCCAATGAATTTCAGTATGACTACTGATGACCCAGAACTAAAGAAAACTCCCTTGATCAACGCTACAGTCATTAATTCAAATGCAACTTCTCAACTAATATCATTCTTCTCCGACTGGCAAAAATTGAAGCTTGCAGTTGCTTGGTTCCTCAAGCTAAAGGGAGTTCTGCTGAAACTAAGTAAGAGAAGAAAGGGATTACAGCTGACCAATTCAGTCACGACTGAAACATCAACATTGGAGTTGACAAAGGAAATGCAAGCTCTCAAAAACTCGCTGGGAAATCAAAGTGTGTCTCTAGAAGATCTCACACAAGCTGAGACAGCCATAATTTCCTTTTGCCAAAGGGAGAGATTCCCTGATGAGTTTGCTGCATTAACATCTCGCAACTCAGAAATACCCAGAAGCAGCCCAATTTATAAACTGGACCCTGTAC
The DNA here is from genome assembly GCF_051168715.1 of Poecilia mexicana. Classification (NCBI taxonomy): domain Eukaryota; kingdom Metazoa; phylum Chordata; class Actinopteri; order Cyprinodontiformes; family Poeciliidae; genus Poecilia; species Poecilia mexicana. Next base: position 21,566,010 of record NW_028263392.1, read on the forward strand.
TGCAAGATGGGCTTCTGCGTGTTGGAGGTCGGCTGAGTAAAGCAGCCATCCCTGAGAACATTAAACATCCTCTCATTCTAGCAAAGGACCAGCACATCTCCTATCTTATCCTCCGACATTTTCACTTGCAGCTTGGTCATGGAGGAAGAAATCATGTCCTCTCAGTCATAAGAAGAAAATTTTGGATAACAAATGGAGTTTCAGCTGTGAAAAGGGTCATAGCAACATGTTCTTTCTGCAGGATGTATGGAGGACAAACCGGTCAACAACAAATGGCAGACTTGCCAGAGGAAAGAGTGGTCCCTGATCTACCACCATTCACAAATGTTGGTGTAGATTATTTTGGGCCTATTGATGTGAAAAGAGGACGCAGTGTTGTAAAACGCTATGGAGTACTGTTCACATGCATGACGAGCAGGGCCGTGCACCTTGAAGTGGCTTACTCTTTAAATACCGACTCATGTATCAATGCACTGCGGCGATTCATCTCTCGAAGAGGGCAAGTTTCACACATGAGATCAGATAACGGCACCAATTTCATAGGAGCAGAAAGAGAGCTACGAGAAGCACTAGCCTCTCTAAATAATGGGAGAATTGAGAAAGCCATGGCACAAAAGGGGATTAAATGGAGTTTTAACCCACCATCTGGATCACATTGTGGCGGGGTATGGGAGCGCCTCATCCGAATGATCAGAAAGGTTCTGCACTCAGTGCTCCGTCAACAAATATTGGACGACGAAGGATTTCACACTGTACTTTGTGAAGCAGAGGCAATACTTAATGATCGTCCCATCACAAAGTTATCGGAGGACCCCAACGACCTTGAGGCTTTAACACCCAACCACTTGCTACTTATGAAGGGAAAACCAGCTCTCCCGCCAGGACTCTTTGACAAAACGGATCTTTACGCTAAAAGAAGGTGGAAACAAAACCAATACATTTCAGATCTCTTTTGGAAGCGTTGGATTCGAGAATATCTACCGTTGTTACAAGAAAGACAAAAGTGGACAAAGAAAAGGAGAAGTTTCATCCCTGGAGATGTGGTGGTGGTTATGGACTCTACAACACCTCGAGGGTCATGGATATTAGGGAAAGTTGTTAAAACCTTTCCAGATAAAAAAGGTCTGGTACGAGTGGTTCATCTTCAAACGAAAACAAACATAATTGAAAGACCTGTAACAAAAATCTGTCTATTATGTGAAGCTACAAACTGAAAACTGATAGGATAATGAATGAGTAAACCTGATTTACATCTTATGTATATTTGCATAGAGATATGTCTTTATTTGTGGCTCCTTTTAATTTAAGTCTGATAATTGCCACACGCAATTAGGGGCTGGCGTGTAGGAGCCATTTATCCTTTCTGGTGTTTATCGCCACCAGGGGGCGTATTTTATTTTGAGTTCTGAGTGTCTGATGGGGGATGGGTTATTTAAGGTCAATCATGATTCTGTTCAGGTGTTGTTAATAGGTAGAGGCAAACAGTTTTCTACTGTGCTTGGTTTTTGGATGTATGTCGAATTTATGTGGATCTTAAGGAAAACAGTAAGACAATGGACATTGTACTGGAAATAAATGACTTAACTTTATATCAAACGGAAGATCGGCATGCTGAATCTTAATTGAGCGCACGTAAAACCAACGCCTTTCAACAACAACCACCAGTAGCCTAAAATATAGGATTTTAGCCGCTACAGTGGGTCATTTATCTCTGTAGGTACTGAAGTAAATTCACCTCAGTGACTGAAGCATCCAGGCCTCCTCTGGTCCTCAAACCTGTGTGACAAAGAAATAAATAAAACCCATTGATTAACTATTACATTAGACGATAATCAATGTGGACAAATAGAGACTGGTGCCAGAAATCATGACAGAAACAGAGACAGAAATAAAACTTTAAAATCCCACATTGTTGAGAATCAAAGGAGAATCCACAACTTCATAATGTTCACATTTTATTCCCAATAAAACATTTCCATTTTATTCCTTTATGATTGCCATGAACTCTGTTGTAAAAAGCCTCATAAACGGGTCAGTGTGTGTGGAGCCCCCTAGTGGACATCGGGGGCATATTTTTTCTTTTGCTACCTCACAAAAAGTTTGCATTCCTACACAATAAGTTTGTGTTCTGTTGCAATAATGTTTTAGTCAGTTCGTCTTGAACACTGAAAATCTTTCTGCTATAATAAAAGTTTATCCGTGTTTGTTAATATCTCACTAGTGAGATTTATGAAGTTTTAGATATTTCTCTTTAGGACACAAAATTCACCACAAACTTATGTGCAAAATGCAAAAAGCAAAACAGGCCAACCATGAGCTTTCTGTCCCAAAACAGAAATGTTCTCAGAATATGGACAGATAAATATTATATCTCAAACTACATTTATCATCTCTATTAAGTTTACTAAAACTCTCCACTACCCGTTTCATCTTTATCCCGGTTGCCATGGAGACGTGACATCACCGCTGGTGTTAGTTGGTGTCTCACCTCTCAGAGATCGTCTCCTGCAGGAAACCAGCAGAGCTGCTGAGACCAGAACCACCATGGCAGCCAGAGTCACACCAACGATCACAGGAACATCTGCAGAGGGACAACAAGCTGGTTCACACTGACACCTGCTGGTGGACGGTGGTACTGACCACAAACTACAGATTACAACCTGCTCTCATGTTAAACACATTCCTGTTCATATGAACTCAGACTTTAATTCTTCCACTCAGATAAATGCCTTGTTAGCAGGCTGAGTGATGGATTCAGATGTTTGTTTCTGGTGTTTTGAAGAAGTTGTGCATTTAAAAGCAGCAGGACAGACAGCAGCTCTGAGGACTAAAGCTGCTCTGGTTCAGTGAAACTTTCTGAAGAGAAAAGTGTAACTCTGACTCACAGTGGCTGAGTGGAACCTGAGGTTTTGTTACTCCACTCTGGATTTGTGCAGGTTGATGAGAGGAAGCCTGAGTGGTTTCTGGTCTGGAGGTTGATGGCTGAACGGCTGAAAAAAGGAAAAACGGTTGGAAATGATCCATCCCACCTGACCACAGATCCAACCCCTCAAAGTTTAAGGTAATCTCATTTATGGTGCTGTAACTCCATCCATGAAGGACTGAACTAATTTCTTAAAATAATGTTTTGTTTTCATTGATTACTGGCCGACTGGAACTCATTCATGCTGGACTCTATCATTACATTCATGCTTTATTCTTCCATATTGGTGGAGCTGCATTGTGATGAATCTACATTCTGTGAAAATTAATAGGAATTACAGGAAAACTGTTCTCTATTCTGGTATATTTGAGATGCCCAGAATGAACTGGGAACGTTTTCTGGACCTGGTACCAGCAACCCAAACTCTGAAGATGACTGTTGGAGGATTGAAATGGACTTAAAGGGACATTTTTATTATCTGACTGAGATGGAAACTCACCCAGTGTGACGGCAATGTCAAAGTCTATGAATGCAGTTCTGGGTCCGTCCTGCTGACAGCGGTACCGGCCGGAGTCAGACTGGCTCAGCTCAGTGATGGTGACCAGCAGAACTCCCTCAGCAGAGGATTTCCTTTCATACTGGATGCTGTATCTGCCGCTGTGAGCGGATTCTCCTGCCGTCTGCACCAGAGCGCTTCCTCCACAGTCTCCTCTGCAGAAATACTTCGTCCCACCAGAGAGAGCAAACGAACAGGCCACGCTGACGGAGCCGCCGACTTCTGCAGACACGAGCTTCTGCTGCGGCCCGCTGCTTTTATGTAGCACCGCTGTGGGATGACAGCAGCGACCAGCCGTCATATTTCTGCTCTCAAACATCTGAAGCCTCAACAGGAACTCACCGTCTGTGACTCTGAGTTGAAACTGTGTGAATGAAGCTGCAGACACCGAGGCGCCGGTCCCGCAGTGGTACGTTCCAGAGTCAGACTTGGTCAGAGGAGAGATGGAAACAACCAGCTGCTGCTGGTGTTGGTACTCTGAGCTGAATCGGCCGCTTTGAGCCGAGTCTGCCTGCGTTTTGATCAGGACGTTTTCTCCCTCACAGTCGTCCCTGCAGAAGATCTTCCAGGTTTCAGGGAGGTGATAAAGGCATAGAAAGGAGAAGTTTTCTCCGGCTGCTCTGAACTGATACATGGCTCCCTCCGTGTAGCAGCTGCCTGCACCCTGCAGACCTGCAGGAGAATCAGCCAGCAGGAAGCTTCAGAGGAAGAAAATACGGAACAAAAACCTTCATCTAGCGTCTCCGTCACCAACAACAACGAGCTCAGAGGGACATTTAGATCATGTTTACCTGCTGCACTGCAGTTTAACATTATGGAGCAGCATGAGAAAAATTAATGCAACATGAGAAATCAAAGTGCTGCTGAGAGCTGCATGGCTCCTTCAGTCTCTGTGTTTACTGGGGAATCTGTAAATCAAAGATCTTCGGCTGAACTTCCTAATTTTTCAGCTATTTTTATTGCAGCTACTTCAGTTTTTTTCTAACACATTAGAAGCTTCTGTCTTTAAGTTCTTCCTCTAAATGTCAAGTTTTGTCCTGAACTTGTGTTGATTCTTAATGTTGTGTTTTTCATGTTTTCACTGATTCTGAGACTAAATATGAGGGATTATTGAAATGTTTTGTTTGTGATGGTTTTGTCTGCTTCACATTAATAAAATAAATTGTGAAAGTCAGTTTAGACCTTATAATTTGCCACTGGACTGAATCTGAACTGAATTTAATCTCCTTATGGTTTATTATCAGAGCTGAACGTTTCAATAATTTACATCATAGAAAATTACATGGACCTTAAACTGATGAATATGGTTAAACTGTCGGCTCAGTAAGAGACAGATATGATTGTTTTGCATATTAAATGTTGGTGAGAAGCTTCAGGAAAGACGTGGACACACATCCATCACCAGGAAACAAAAACACTCTGAACATTTTCCAGGCTCCTCTTCTTAACTCACTAAAATCTACTTTGATTCTCAACCATTCTGCTCTTGTTTATGGAACTTTAAAACATTTATAACAAATTGATGCAAAATTTTCATGTACTTTCAAATATCAACTTGTTAAAGTAGCTTCATATTGTTTTTAACTTTACTTACTGTTTAATTAAGTCCAATTATTATTTTATTCCCTTTAAGGTTTCAGGAAACATTTTCTGTTGAAGAGACAGAAGCAGAAATAAACTGAATTTACTCACAGAGGGACAGGAAGCAGAGCAAAGTGAGCTGGGCGATCATGTCGGCGCTTCTTTCCGTCTGTTTGTGTTCATCTCTTTAACTTCTCTAATTAAACTCTTCCTCCTTCCACATGAGAACAAACCACTCCTGACATGGAAACAGATTAACATCTGTCATACCCAGAATGCATCTGGCCTCCCAACGGTGAAGGATTCCTGTGCTAATAAAAAACCAAATACTGAAAAATGAAACGTACCAGTTTAAAAGTAAACTGCAGCTTTTTCTGGTCTAAACCAACATCCAGCTGAAAACTCATCCTCCACTAACTGGTTCTACTCAACATCTGGTCCTGATGGGGCAGTCGCTCTGAAGCGATGACTTCATCACTGATGACCTCATCACTGATGACCTCATCACTGATGACCTCATGTTTCACAGAAACCTGGTTGGATGAACGCAGTGAGGCACAAACTCTGGAGCAGCAGGGAGTTTCTATAACACTTCATTATTTACCAAGCCATAAAAAGGATCTTTGACTCTTTAGTATTTGGAAATGGAGGTAAAAAGTCAAGATCAAACTCTGAATCTGACTTTGCATAAAACCCCAAATTCTGTGGAAATTATTTTCAGTAACTTTAATGACCTTTTATCTGTGATTGTCGTGTCCACTGAGCTGAGTGCTGTGAGTGTGAGCGTCTCCTCCCTTCTCTCCTGCAGGGTGTCAGACAGCCTAGCCAGCTGCTGGATTCTGATGCCAGGTGGTTCTACGTATCTAGTGGTACCTGAGCTTCCTGGTAACATATATTAGTGGGTTCCAGTCACGTTTGTAACTGTGTACCTGTCCGTTTTTTCCATCTCAGAGTTCTTGTTCCTGGTCCGAGTCGAACCTTTGCTGGTTCTGTTTTCCTCCCGGTGGCGTCCCCATCAGCTGCATGCTGATAGCAGCTTCCCGTCTCCTGCCTGGCTCCTTCCCATCTGCCTACCTGGATGGCTCCCTGTTCACCTGCTCGCCTGCCTGTCCACCCTCCAACGGTCTCTCGCCTGGAAGACAGCATCTGGAGAGTCACATCTAAGCCTCAGGGGATATTCCTCCCCCAGGACCACCTCATCTCCACCATCAGTGAGATCAGCCGTTGCACATTGATCTCCCATTCAGACGACATATCAGTAACTCACCTTTTCCCACCAGAGCGAATCACCGACTGGTCCCCACTTCCTGCCCGTTGCTGTCCGTTCACCTGTCTGTCCCAGCTGCTGCCCGAAATGAACTTCAGACTTACCTTTGATTGTGTTGTTTGTAATTGTCCTGCACCAGTCAGGTGACCAAAACATGTCAGTGAGATGCATCAGCTTTGACATCAATGTTCTACTTTGTTCTTATGAGACACTACATATTAATGAGATTAAAATCAGACGGGTCATTTCCATTGTTAGGCTGATGTTAAAGCTTTAAACATTTTTACATTCAGAGGACTGAGTGTAAAAACTCAAACTGAGGCTTTAATCCTGAACCTCCAGATGGGTTTGATGATTTTCATGTAAACATTATTATCCTTTAGCTTCTTTACATGAAATCGTGCGAAAATCACACTTTAAAATCACCTTTTAACCTGATGTTTAATCATCAGCATGTTTGACCCGACAAGTAAAAAGTCAAAGTAAGAAAACAAGAATAACTGGTTGTGATGCTGTAAGAGAAGAGAAGCTTTTTGATTTTACATTATTCAGAGGTTCAATACTTTAATGTCTTAATTATTTACTTTTCAATCATTTTATCTGTGGAAACGGAACGATCTCAACTGGTTCTGACATCCTGGAGTTTAGATCCGACTGTTTCCATGCTGAGCTTCAAAAGGACCTGCAGCACTGAAATGATGCTGAACACGAAGTTAAAGATGCTGCTGACTCTGTTGTGTCAGTAAATCTGCTGCTCTGCTGCTATTTCAGTTCATGAACTCTTAAACTTTTTCTCTTTAGATTCCTCATTAAATTTGTTTTTTTTTTACATACATATCCTAAACTTATCTTATCCAGAGTTGTTCATTAACTAGTTATGTTTACTTTATTACATTTACTTCAGTAACTTAAAAAAAAAAAAAAAAGTACTTTTTGGAGTATTTTCGCTTCGATGTACTTTGAGTATTTTATTATGAGTATTTTATTATGAGTATTTTATTATGAGTATTTTATTATGAGTATTTTATTATGAGTATTTTATTATGAAGTATTTTATTATGAGTATTTCTAAGTAAACTTTCTGGATTTTCTACCCACTGAATAAAAATAAACATGTTTAACCCTCGTCTGACACACCTGCAGTTTCCAGAAGTTTTTTATTGATTTTGTTATTTTTTTGTTATTTATATGAATTATTGCCATTTTCATTCTTAAAATACCAAAATTTCCACTTCACTTCACATTTTGGTTTGTCTGATGATGTAATTTTCACATTGCATGCTTGAGAAGAGTTTTTCCCAAATACATTTTGCTCTTCATGGATTGCTAGTTCTTAGTTGTTGTGGAGTTCAGTATGTCGAAGTGCTGCGGCTCCTTGATGGCTTCATCTGCAGAACGACGTCATGTTTCCTCACTGAACTGTTTCTGAGCTGAAACATGGAGGCAAAAGAAAAACCATCAGATTTATTTTCATGATTCTTCTGCAGCTTTTCAGGAATTTAACATGTTTTACTTTCTTCACCTAACCTTCATGTGCAGATTTAAAACTGGTGGAAACATTTGGGGTTTTTCTGGTTATTTTTTATATTTATATTCATTAGATACAATTTCCTGCATCTGTTAAATAAATGGATCTGATTATTGAACATTGTGGACTGAAAGTCAGTTGAGGAAGAAAGAAATTCTAGGAAGGAACTTCAGGTCCTGTTTTCTTTTTTCGCAACAAACTTAAAAATAAATCAGAGCTTCAGGGTCTGTTCATATTAAAATTATTACCATAAAAGCTGTTCTGAAATGGGAAATATGGAATCATTTCTGAAAGTAAATCTAAGTTTAAAATGTCATTTTGTAATAAATTCATGTTTAAACTGTCAGCTTTGTTGTATTAAAATATACTGTGATATTCAACCAGTCTGATCTTTACAACACTTAAAATAATGTATGATATTTTCATGCACTTTTTTTAGAATAACTTATTGAGGCAGTTTTACCTTCATGATGCTTTTTACTGAAAAAGGTTAAATTATTGCTTCAGGAAACATTTTTCTCTTAAAGAGACAGAACCAGAAATAAACTGAATGTTCTCACAGAACCAAGTGAGCTGGGCGATCATGTCTGTCCGCCTCTCTGCTTTCTTAACCTTTAACCTCTAACTAAAGCCTTCCTCCTCCAAACCACTCCTCCTCCTCCTCAGCTTCATCTTTAACTTCATATTAACTGTTTTCATTCATTTTTTAATGAGTGCAAACTATTATTTCTAAACATTAAAATCAGGGCTGAATTAATCGAATCAACTGCAATGGATTTCGATTGATCACAATTAAATTGATCATTTATTCAAATTACTGTCAACTCATTTAGTATAACTAGAGGAAACAAACTAAAAAGGTTGTTTGCTGAAAGAACACAACACTCAGCAGTGACTGTACAAAAATAAACTTTTATCTGTAAAAGTTTATCCAAAACGTTTGGATAGTTTTAGGTTCACCTGGTTCAAATTCTGTGACAGAAAAACACCTTTTGTTATCCAATTATTGATCAGTTGATATGATAAATAATGATCAGATGAGTCCTGCTGATGTTCAGCTGAGATTTTCTCATGTTGGTTTTAAGAGGATTTTTCATCCTTTGCTACAATCAAACTTTCACTAGAGGTGAGGCGGCTGTGGCTCTGTGGGTAGAGCAGTCGTCTGAAGGTTGTAGGTTCGATTCCTCCTCCCTCATGTTCATGCCCCCCTGGGCGCTTAACCCCAAATCACCTACTGATCTGTGTATCGGTGCATAAATGGGTGAATGTGACTCTAGTGTAAAGAGCTTTGTGGTCAAAAATGATTGGATAAAGCTTTATATAATTCAGTCTATTTACCATTTTAGAGGAATGCTGGTTTCACATTCTAGGCAATAAAATCTGTATTTTCGCTGCTAAAAAGGGAGTTGAATCATTTTGGCATTTTTAATTTCTAAAAGGCTTGCATGAAAAATCTGCAAAATCTGCAGAATTGTTTTACCTGGCTAATCAATTAATCATCAATAACGAAGGGAGGCTTTAGTATTTAGTAGAGTTACATTTTAAACTAAATCATCAGCATGTCTGAGAGTTTCTAAAACACAAAAGAAATTCTGGTAGAGAAACATAATTTCCCTACCTTGTCCAAACGTTCAGGTCCATTAATAATTCAGAGTATCATAAAAATATATCAGACTTCCTGGTTGGTATAAAATAATCATAAATATCAAACGTTTTTATGGTCCTGGGTTTATAATTTCATTTTCACACATAATTCTCCTAGTTTGTAACAATCTAAACTTTTCATATCTGAAACTACTTTTTAATTTGTCTGCTTAAAACAATCTCATACCTATGATACAACATTTCTGTACCCATAAGGAATACTTCTGGTGTCCTCATAAAAAGGATTTGTTAAAATAAGTATGAATATATTTGATACAGAGAGCAAATTTAATTTTAAATTTCATTTTACATCTATCTGTAAATGCTTTGTTTACACCAAAGGGTAAAAATAATATTACAATTTAATGTTTTATTTACACTGAGTAGTAAATATTTTCAATAATCAGAATGAAAATATTTATTTTGATTATTAGAACCAGAATAATTCTGATCTTAATCACTTTAATTATTAAGAATTATTCTAATCAAGCTCTAAACCTCCATTAAATCATAATATGTTATTTTTAACTGCAAAGATTTAAATGTAGATGACAACAAAATTTATATCAAAATCCTAAAAAGTTCTCAAGTTTGATTGTTCAAAAAAAGCCAATAATCCAAGAACTACAGATCTTCTCTGAATTTCGTTTTCTCAGCAGCCTGAGCCACTTCCTCCGTCCTTACCAGGAAACAAGTCAGACGTTTCCCTTTTCTACCTCCGACTGATTTCTTCACTTTCTGAAAAACAAAAAACAAACTTTCTGACCTTTTACTTCATCTAACAGCAGAATCTCTTCTCACGCCAGAGCAGGACACACCTGGAGACACCTGGACACATATGGACACATATGGACACACATGGACACATCTGGACACATCTGGACACACATGGACACACCTGGACACATCTGGACACATCTGGACACACCTGGACACACCTGGACACACATGGACACACATAGACACACATGGACACACCTGAACACACCTGGACACATCTGGACACACCTGGACACATCTGGACACACATGGATACACCTGGACACACCTGGACACATCTGGACACACCTGAACACACCTGGACACATGTGGACACACATGGACACATCTGGATACACCTGGACACACCTGGACACACATGGACACATCTGGACACACCTGGACACACCTGGACTCACCTGGACACATCTGGACTCATCTGGACTCATCTGGACACACCTGGACTCATCTGGACACACCTGGACTCATCTGGACATATCTGGACACACCTGGACTCATCTGGACACACCTGGACTCATCTGGACACACCTGGACTCATCTGGACATACCTGGACACACCTGGACACACCTGGACACATCTGGACTCATCTGGACACACCTGGACACACCTGGACACATCTGGACTCATCTGGACACACCTGGACACATCTGGACTCATCTGGACACACCTGGACACACCTGGACTCATCTGGACACACCTGGACACACCTGGACACATCTGGACACACCTGGACTCATTTGGACACACCTGGACACACCTGGACACACCTGGACTCATCTGGACATACCTGGACACACCTGGACACACCTGGACACATCTGGACACACCTAGACTCATCTGGACACATCTGGACTCATCTGGACTCATCTGGACACACCTGGACACATCTGGACACACCTGGACACATCTGGACACACCTGGACTCATCTGGACACACCTGGACACATCTGGACACACCTGGACACATCTGGACACATCTGGACTCATCTGGACACATCTGGACTCATCTGGACACACCTGGACACACCTGGACACATCTGGACACACCTGGACACACCTGCACCTTCTCCGGTTCACTGGAAACTCTGCTGTTGCAGAAGAATTCGCTCCTCTTGGATGTTTTTAAAAATCAGTCACAATCAACACAATTTGGCTCTTTTGATTAATAACATATTTAAAAAATAAATTGTCTCAGATCAGAGAGGAAGCTGTTTTAGATTATTTAGACTGTTTAAAGTGACTGACCTCATTCAACAGAGGTCCAGTCAGGCGGCGCTGGTCGTCTCACAGTGAGAGGGATGGAGATCAGCTGAGAACTCCAGTGGTTCTGGTTCATCGTGGAGGTTTGTCTCCTTCAAGGACAGAGTGATGCATCATGGGAGCTCAGAGCAGCGTCACCGTAGATCCTTCCTCCAGGATTTTTTGTCATAAATGACAAATTTCGTGATAATTGATTTGTAAAAGCAATAAAACATCAAAGGGGTTGAATACTTTTGAGACGTGTGTGCAACTAAGTAAATTAAATTCTCTCAGAGTTTCCGGTGAACATGAAGAAGGCCCAGATGTGTATAGATGTGTCCAGGTGTGTCCAGGTGTGTCCAGATGTGCATAGATGTGTCCAGGTGTGTCCAGATGTGTATAGATGTGTCCAGATGTGTATAGATGTGTCCAGGTGTGTCCAGATGTGTATAGATGTGTCCAGGTGTGTCCAGATGTGTATAGATGTGTCCAGGTGTGTCCAGATGTGTATAGATGTGTCCAGGTGTGTCCAGATGTGCATAGATGTGTCCAGATGTGTATAGATGTGTCCAGGTGTGTCCAGGTGTGTCCAGATGTGTATAGATGTGTATAGATGTGTCCAGATGTGTATAGATGTGTCCAGGTGTGTCCAGATGTGTATAGATGTGTCCAGGTGTGTCCAGATGTGCATAGATGTGTCCAGGTGTGTCCAGATGTGCATAGATGTGTCCAGGTGTGCCCAGTTCTGGCGTGAGAAGAGATTCTCACATTTAAGGAAGTAAATGGTCAAAAATTTTAGATTTTCAGTGAAGAAAAAAGAACATCTGAGGGTGTGAATACTTTTTACAGCCACTGTGAATGAACCTGAACACAGAAAAGTCTTTCATTTTGAATAAAGTTTGCAGAGTAGCTTTATCTCTGAACATGTTTCAGACGGAGTGAATCTCTGCTTTGGTTTTATTTCATGAATCAACAAGAACCTGCAGCCTGATGCATCCTGTCAGGCCCAAGGAGTCAAATTAGTGATTTACAACTTGTTTAAATTTTTTTTACATGACTGCATATCTCAAAATACACATTGTTGCCTAAAATGCAAATAATTTAAATCAAAACCTTTGCATGTCCAGGTTTAAAGTCAGAGGTGAAGCCACAGATTGGAGAACAGAGGATGGAGAAAGTTCTGCTGCTCTTTACAGCTTCAGGTAAATTTTTATCATTTCTCTGCTTTAAACTGAACCCGTTACTTCAGGGTCACCATCAAAGTTTACTGAAGAAATTTTCCTTAAAGAAAATCATTATTAATAAAATTAATTGTAACTGCAAAAACACAAAATATTACCAAGTGATTCTGGTCTAGATTAGAATAATAAGACAAAACGAACTTACAAGTAACTTTTAAGCAAGAAGTAGGAGCTGGTTTTAAGTAAATATTTTCTTAATATTGATTAGATAAAATTAGCATATTGTTTCTATAACATGGAAAATGTCTTGTTATAAATTAAATAATCTGCCAGTGAAACTAGAAACTTTTTCATCAATATTCAGGAGACACTGGCTTAAAACCAGCTCCTGTTTCTGCTGAAAATTTGCTTTTAAGTTTGTTTTGTCTTATTTCAAGTGAACTAAGATTTTGCACTAGAAACCAAAATTACTTGGTAAGATTTTGGTTGTTTTTTTTGCAGTGTGCACTTTATCACTTTATTTTCTGTTTTCTGCAGCTCTGTGCGGCGCCGCCTCGCTGGCTGCGCGTCAGTATCACTTCATCTATGAGAAAAAGACCTGGGCCGACGCACAGACCTACTGCAGACAAACACACAGACCTGGCCACTGTGGGCAGCCTGGATGTTGCTACGACCCTGAACAACATGGTCAACCTGACCCAAATGGGCAGTGAAAGAGATGTAAGGTTGGCTTAGTCTGCTGGATGTTTCCTCCATCCTTCATGTCATCCTGATACCTTCTAGCTGCTGCTTCCTGCAGGCCTGGATCGGTTTGTACGAAGACATCCAGAGCTGGAGGTGGTTTCTGGTGAACGACTCCTTCTACCAAGGCTACAGCACCCAGTACAGGAACTGGATTTCTGGGCAGCCAGACAACACTGGGTCCAACGAGCCCTGCTCAGAGATGAACGACCTTGGGCAGTGGAACGACCTTCCATGTGAGGCGATGCGTAAACCTCTCTGCATGTCTGTCAGCAACAGTGAGCAAATAAAAAATCCATTTTTCTGTTTGGACACAAATTTATTTACATGTTCTGCAACAAATCTGCCTTGATTTTCTACAATGTTTTCAAATTTCCAGATAATCATCTATAATCAATCAGAAGTTTGCATTAGTGTGCTGACATTTAGGGAAAGCCCAGACGATGATGTCATGGCTTTTTAAGCTAGGGGAAAAAATCAGGAGAAATCGGTCAGGAAGTGGAGGACTGTAACTCTCCATCAGTCTGGTTCAAACCTGGTTAAACCTTCAGAACGAGCCGCGTTTATCCGCTCAAACAATCATATGCAGGTATGAAGAGCACAGGATGTTTAAGGAAACAGGTGAAAGCCATCCGGTGCTGCTCACAAATACATGGTATAATTATGAACAAACATTATGCGGAAATATGGAAGCAACATATCAAGATATCAAAAGTTGAAGCTTGAAAACAAAAGCATCTTCAAAATAGACAATGTCCCAAAGTTTGCTGTCATGTTAGCTATAAAGCTCATGTTTTGGCGTGAAAAAATCTAAACTCTGCTCTCAGTCGCTAAAAATGTGTTGAGTGCTGAAAAAGGCTGAACAAGAGGCCTAAAGGAGAAATGGGACAGAAAACCAGAAAACTGTTATGGTAATATTAAAACATTTCTCTCGAGTCCTAAAGTTAATTCTTATTCTACCAAATACTGACAAAATAAACTTCACAGTCTGATAAAATTAGAAAAAGTGTCTCTAAAATCGTCTTAATGTTCTCATGTTTAGCATAAAGAAATGCTGATTTAGCATACATTCACAGCAACAGCAGTTCGTCTACAAACCTCGGTCTGGGTCCGGTGGAAGTGAACTCCGGTTCGGTTTGAAAGCACTAGCGGACCAGAGAGCGCTCCAAGAGCAGTAAGTGGACGACAGCACAGGGCATTCTGGGTAAATCCAACCAAAGCTAAAATGCTAGCCCAGCGCTAGCAGCAGAAATGGCTTGTGGTCTTTAGCCAAAGACTAAAGAGAAATCCTCCAACCGCTAAAATCTGACGCCTCTCCATGTTTGTTTCCATTTGGTGAAAAGGAAGTTGCGCTCAGTCTTCAGAGATTTTAGTGTTTTTTCTGTCAGTGGTTCTCGTTGCAGCGCCCCCACAGGTGAGGAGGGGAAGAGGTTTTTCAAACTTTTTGGTTGGTTTGAGCAGAGCACAGAGAAAGAGAACCACAGCAGCTGGAGAGGGAGCAGAAGTTGAAGTTTTGTTTCCCAATCAAACCGAGTCTACTGGACTATCAGGACAGAAAACACTCTTAAAGTCAATGTCTCTTTTACAGTGTAAATATGTAAATATTTGGTTTCACCCACGCATCATTAAATCTACACACGCTGATCAGCAATGTGAATAATGTTTTTACATTTTATCTCTGATATTTTCCTTTTTGGACATTTCCCTGAGCAGCAGATGTTCTCAGTGGTTCCACGCAGCATTTAACATTTTTTTACAGTCAAACTTCTGTTTGCTTTCAGCTCAGTCAGCATCATTTTTTGCTGTGAACTCCCTGATGACGTGGAGCCAGGCGCAGAGCCACTGCAGGACGAACTACATGGACCTGGCCAGTGTGAGGACGTCAGCAGAGAACAGCAAGCTGCTGGCAGTGAAGCCTTCAGGGGAGTCCTACTGGCTGGGCCTTTACAGAGACACCTGGAAGTGGTCGAGCGGAGACGGCAGGACGTTCAGCTACTGGACGTCCGGCCAGCCTGCTGGCTCCACTGAGCACTGCACCACAGCGTACTTCAACGACGCGGGCAGATGGAGGGACTGGTTATGCAGCTACGCCAAGCCATTCATCTGCCACTACGGTACGCCGTGTCTTACCTTTGCTCAGCAAAGAAGTAGAACATGTTAGGATCGAAAAGTTTTCCTACTGGACCTTCGGACAACAGTCCAGCCTGAAATGATGTGACTAATTAAAGGGGCAGTATCATGTTAAACTGACCTGTTTTTAGCTTTCCATCATGTCATAATGTTATTCCCTGGAGTGTTGCTTTGACTCTTTCATGCATGTTTGAGAAATGATTTAATCTCCATGGGAACCATTCAGCTGTGCAAAACACCTGGGTGGACCTAGCCCCGCCTTCGAAGCACAGCTCCTCCCCCACTCAGCTCCTTTAGACTAGCCAGCAGCAATTAGCAATCATTATAGGAGCTGCTGCTCAGAGCAGTGCAAACCTTAAAAGGTTAACAGAGGAGCATGTTGGGATGACTTCCTGGAGGCGGAGCTTCAGAAAGAGCAGGAGTTTTAAAGAAACAAAGGCCCAATTACAAGCTGTTAAAACAGGAAGTAAAATTTTTAAAAGTCTTAATTGATATATAATTTTTATAGTAACTCACAGTAATGGTGATAGTTGATTGTATTATAAAATGGCTCTCTGTGCCTGGAAAACACATCGTACTGCCTCTTTAAAGGATCTGTTTCTTTCCTCAGACCCGGTTCCTTTTACACAGCATGTGATGAAGATAAAGCTGAGCAGCTCCACTCTGGACCTGAATGACGCAGCGGTCCAGACTGACCTGCTCAACCAGGTAAACCCGGCTTGGTTCTGTAGGTTTGGTTCTTCCTTTGGCTCGTCTTGGATCGTTTCTGTTGCTTTCAGTTTCCTGGAGTTGAGTTGACTTTACTTCTCTTGTTTTGCTTCTCTCCAAAGATAATAACTTCAGTTTCCATCCAACTGGAGAAAGTTATTTGTTCCAATCATCTGTTCACTGCTTCAGTGTGTTTGTAGTCACCTGATGGCATTGTGATGTAGATCCAGGTATCATCTGCGTCGTCATGGTAACTTGTTCCTGTTTTTCAGCTCAGGCAGAAGCTGCAGGATGACGGACTGAAAGGAAACCTGAGTCTGAGCTGGAAGCGGATCAGCGGGAAGATCTTCCACACGGAGCAGGCAGTCCAAGGATGAGGGGGAGAAATCTGCTCCAGAGATACAGCTCATGTTTTCTGTGGCTTCAAATGAAATTCACATGAGAACATTATGATTTTTTAGCTTAATCAAATGTGACTGAAACATTTGTAAGAATTTCATCTTTCTAAAACCAAACCCAAATATCTGTGTGCAGATTTACTGTTCCCGTAATCACAGAGTAAACCCACATTGTTCATGTTTTAACAGGAAGTCAGGCTTTAATTCTGAAAGTCATGAAGCACTGCTGCTTGTTAAAACACGGCTGTTTATTATATTTAATTAATTGCTTTTGTTTTTCATATCATTTTGAAACAGAAGCGTTTCCTCCTCGGTTACTCTGTTAGCATCATGCTAAGTTTTACCTTTTATTTTCTGAGACGTTTCACTGCTGTAAGCTGAAGCCTTCTGCATTTAAACTAAACTCAGATAAAATCTGTTCTCTTCTAGGATAAATGAAATGAAATGTGGAGAATCTTTTTCTGTCTGGATGTTTTAAGTGTTTATCTGTAAAAATAAATGCAATAAAAAGAGAAGAATCAGTCAAACGTCACGTCCATCACTCTCTTCTTATTTGCATGTTTGATTTGGACCATGTTGTTCGTCTCTGTTTCGTAATCCTTATGAAACATCATGAAGCTCCAGAAACCCGTTTTCTTAATGTTTGGGTTCCTGCTGAGCAGCGACTCTCCGTCCTGAAGGCGTTGATCTGCCAGGTGAGTCAAATGAACAGCATGTCTGAGAGGTTTGGTCAGAGAATATATATGTCAAAATAAACATGAGTTCACTGAAATGCAAATGTTGGAGGCAATGGTCTCTGGCTGTTTAAAGGTTCGAAACTGGAAACCAGCAGCCACAGACTGGAAACCAGTGGAGACAGGAGGATGGAGAAAGTTCTTCTCTACATCACTGGTGCATCAGGTAACTGGGATCATGTTTTCTTGATTTAATCAATGTTATGAACTATAGACATGTAGTACTATAACATGTGATGTATGCAGAGCCTTAATAAGCACCGATTCTGTTTAAACAGCCAGAGACGTTTTAGAACCAGGAACTTTTGGGGTTTTTCCCAGTTTTCTACTGAAAGTAGCTCACCAGATTGGATGAAAAGCATCTAAAACAGTTAATTTTCACATTTTGTCAGTCCAGAATTTAGTTCTGGACTTTGACTAGACCATTCTAAGATACGGAACCATGGTTCAGGGTGGCTGAACCTCCAGCCAGTCTCGGCTTTCCAGCAGGTTTTCTTCCAGGATTTTCCTGGATTCAGCGCCATCAGCCTGGTTCCTGCCAAGGAAAAGAATCCCACAGCATAGTGCTGCCACCACCATGATGCAGGAACCTTCCTCTATGTTTGGCTTCTGTGTAGCTTGTTGTAAACTCACAGTAGGACTGTCAGTTTCTTGTTGTCTCTCTAAAACTCTGAAGGTCAACGTAAAATGAACCCTCTCTCTGTTTGTCACATAAAGTCCCAAAAACACAATGAAACTTACAACTGCAATGTGAGGAGAGGCCAATACTTTGTAAGGCTCTGTGTATATAGTAACTTTCTCACTTTAAATCTTTGTATCTTGGGGTTATGAGGCTCTTTGTTTGCACTGGACGTGTTTTTAACCGGACTTTGTGCTGCGTGTTGCTGCAGCTCTTTGGGCCGTCTCCACGCTTGCTAAGGTCCAGTTCCACTTCGTTTATGACCCGATGAGCTGGAGCGACGCTCAGAGCTACTGCAGGAAAACCTACACAGACCTGGTGACTGTGGACAGCGCCGAGGTCGTGACGACCCTCAGGAACACGGTCGACTCAAACAAAATGGCCGCCATAACTGACGTAAACACTTCTCTGTCTCTGCTTCAGCTCTTTGAGTCTAAAACGCAGTAAAAGTGTGAAATGGTTGTTACTTCCTCTCTGCTGCATCTCTGGGTCTGAGCTCTTCCTAACTCAGCTGGATGAAGCTGACATGCAGCTTCATCCATAAACCAACAAATCTTTGTGATCCCTTTAAATCTCTGCCTCCTCTGCTGCTGCACAGGATCTATTTCCATAAAGTTTGCAATGTTAATCACTTCACATTCTGACTCAGTGGAGGTGTTGACTCAGGGTAACTCTGTCAGGGATGGATGCAAATCTCTTTACGTAAGTAGGACTGACTAACACAACATCAGTCCATGAGGAAGAGAGGCAGCCTGAAAACCTTCAGTGTGGCGGGTGGGAGCTTTTCTCCTGCCGTCATTGGTCAATAGAATACAGATAGCTGTACGTGCTGAAATATTCAGAACAACATCATCATAATAACTGAACCAATCAAAGGTTTGCCCAGAGGCCTTTGGGGTTAAAGCAGCTGTTGTTGGTTGCAGGCCTGGATTGGTTTGTATGATGATGTGGACAGCTGGAGGTGGTCCCTGTCAGACGAAGCTTTCTACCAAAACTCTGAGGCTCTCTACAGAAACTGGCCGTCCGGACAACCGGACAACACTGGCGGTGGGGAGAGCTGCTTGGAGATGCTTGGAAATGGAGATTGGAACGATATTGGTTGTGACGTTCTGCGTAAACCGATCTGCTCTACTGTCAGCGGTGAGCTGAGTATTTTAGTTTTATTTAACTATTTAATTTCTCTTCCAGTTGAGCGTATCATGTTTCTCAAAGGACGGCAATGCAACACTTTGCATTTCAAATGTTTTTTAAATTTTCCACCCACTAATAATAATATCAGAATAAAATGTTTTGGAAAACAAAAAAGGTCAAAAGCAAAAATTGGGGCCTTTTATTTTTCATAGCTAAAGAGAATTTCTGGCTCTGGGAAAACATGCAACCAGTTCCTCTCTGCAGAAACGGTTTCATGTCTCCTGTAAAAAGAACAAAAGTTTAGCGGTTTTCCACTGCAGATGAACTAATGTGAGCCAAAACATCAACAGCTCGAGGAGTTTCTATCTGCAGGGCTGCAGTTTAAACATCTGAGATAATCAGTGCTGAGAATACAACATGTCCGCCATCAGCCTGTCTCTGTGTCCAGGGCTAACGGCGACATTTACGGTCATCAACACCTTGATGAACTGGACTCAGGCTCAGAGTTACTGCAGAACCCACTACACTGACCTGGCCAGCGTGAGACATTCTGCTGACAATGAAAACCTAAAGGCAGCTAAACCTGCAGAGGAAGCCGTCTGGCTTGGGCTCTTCAGAGACCAGTGGAAGTGGTCCAATGGATCCCTACTCACATATCCTCACTGGGCGTCTGGAGAACCCAACGGTCCTGTGGAGAACTGTGCAGGAATGGACTTTACCAACTCCGGATACTGGGCGGACTGGGAATGTCACCTGGCAAAACCTTTTATCTGCTACTACGGTCAGCTGATCACTAAACGTTCACGATCACAGATGGAGGCAGGTCCAAACACATGCTGCTAATAAAACGCTCTGTGTTTCTGCAGAAGTGCCGTTCACCAACCATGTGATGAAGGTGAAGCTGGTGGGAAGTTCCTCTGTGGACCTGAAGGACGGCGCTGTGCAGGGAGGCCTGCTGGGCCAGGTAAACACGCCTCAACCTCTTTACTCTGGCTGCAGGTTTCACCTGACCTTTATGGTGACATTTCTTGGTTTGGTGTTGAAGATGTTTTCATCATCATCACATCCTCATGTAAAGAGGTTTGTCCTGCAGGTCTTGGCAGAATTCCCCATCCACTGAACAACTGCAATGAGTTTTACAACAAGAATAAGTTGCACAAGTTGTAATTAATTGTGGGTTTGCATGGAACCCCCTTACATTCCTTCACAATAAATATGAAGTTCCTTTTCAAGAAATTGATGGTCATTATGACTACATGCAGTCATAGAGGAAACATGTCCTTTTAAAATCTACACCTTTAAAGAACCTTAGTGAAAACGTTTCCACATTCTTAACTCTGTGCAGAAACTGGTTGAAAATGGATCTATTAACTCCATGTTCATGTTTTTGGAGATGAGGCTGCACATGAAAATATCCCTTTATTAACCATTCAGACGACCAACATGAAGAGGACAATCAGATCTGTCAGATGACTTACTTTGTGAAAATCACTCCAAATTTTCCAGATAGTTTGGGTGTTTTCTTTCTTTCTTTCTTTCTTTCTTTCTTTCTTTCTTTCTTTCTTTCTTTCTTTCTTTCTTTCTTTCTTTCTTTCTTTCTTTCTTTCCTTCTTTCTTTCTTTCTTTCTTTCTTTCTCTCTTTCTTTCTTTCTTTCTTTCTTTCTTTTGTTCTTTCTTTCTTCCTTTCTTTCTTTCTCTCTTTCTTTCTTTCTTTCTTTCTTTCTTTCTTTCTTTCTTTCCTTCTTTGCTATGGAAGGTTTTTGTTTGCCTTAGAGGGAATGGAAAGAGATGGGAAGCCTATGAACAAACTGTTTAGGTTTTGCATTTTGCACATAAGTTGGTGTTGCATTTTATATTCTCAAGAAAAAAATATAAATCTTCAGATATCTCACTAATGCAATATTAACATACATCGAAAGGTAACACTTTATTTGAAGGGGGTTGAATAAGACTGACATGACACTGTCATAAACATGTCATAACACCTGTCATGAACATGAATAAGTCTTCATGAATATTTATGACTGTTGTCATAAAGAGTCATTCGGTAAATTATGACACTTTTAATACAAAGTTGACATTATTCAAAATGTCTTTGTTATGACAACTTGACATTAACCAGGAAATCATTACTGTTTAAACTTTACCTATAAAGTTACCTCATTTTTAAAGTGCAATCAGTAAAACTTTTAGAACAAATTTATATCAGTAATGATTTCTTGGTTAATGTCAAGCTGTCATAACAAAGACATTTTGAATAATGTCAACTTTGTATTAAAAGTGTCATAATTTACCGAATGACGCTTTATGACAACAGTCATAAATATTCATGAAGGCTTATTCATGTTTATGACAGTGTCATGTCAGTCTCATTCAACCCCTTCAAATAAAGTGTTACCCATGGAAAAACCTTAGCAGAAACACAAGATACTGACAGTATGGCAAAAGAATGCAAACATTTTGCAAGGGAGTGCAAAAAAATAAAAAATAAAAAAATCCATTGGGTTTGCTCTAATGCCCACAAAGTCAAAAAGATGCATACAGACCAAATATGTACATATTTTTGGTTAAATGTATTTCAGATGAAAGCTGAAGTTCTCGGTTGTTCAAACTGGAGTTCAAAAGTAAAATTCATTTTACAAAAATAAGTCTTGGCATAATTTCCAGTGATGATGATGGAACTTTAACCACTCAGTCTGTTGAAAATAATGACGGTGTTTCAACCTCTAAACAAGGCAAAACTGATGGTGGAGGAGCAGAAACCCTTCAAACAAATATGGAAATTCTGCCGTTTGTGAGAAAGAAAGTCTTTGTGCAGATGTGAAACGGTGGCGACAGCATCAAGGCAGGAACCTGAGAAAATGTAGATGTAATTTTATAAATTTAGCACAATCCAGAGCTTTAGAAGAGCGCATCATGGCGACTGTAGGTCAGTGGTACAATGGGAACACTGAGATGTTGGAACTCCATATGGTTTTCCTGGGAAATCATGCAATTCATTGAAGAATGCAAAATGGCTTTACCAAAACTTTACTTATATTTTAATTTTTTAGGTTCTCAGTCTCAACACATTCATTTTTATATCATTTTAAAAATGAAAATACATATTGTGTGATGCAGAATAGGTTAGTCTAGGTTAACTAAGAGAGGGCCTGTTTTTGCTAAACTATTATTTTAATCTCAGCTCCAGCAGAAGTTGAAGGACCAAGGAGTGACTGCAGAGATCAGCCTGAGGTGCATGAAGCAGCCGGATGGAAACATCTTCTACCAGGAGAAACAGGACGGCCAAAACTGAAACGCAGAGATGGATCAGCATCGCCTAAATCCCCCTGAGCAAATAAAATATTATCAATATTTAAGATTTTTTAGTATAAGCAGCCATGGGATTTTTAGTAGAGCTTGTAGTTTAAACTGAATTCACTTTGTTGGAAGCAAATTCTGTGCAAAGGAAGAAATTGCATCTTTGTTTCATTATAGCCCAGTTTGTTCAACAGTTAATATGAATAATATGTTTAATCCAAATATATCTGACATTTTTATGTACCTGCAGCTGTTGATGCCTTTTCTTTAAAGAAAATAGATTTAAAACATTTAATCTATTTCAGTTTAAACTTAAACAAATAGAAATGTTGGAAATTCAATCAAAAATACAAAAAACTACAAGTATTAATTGCTAGGAATACAAATGAGAAAATAAATGTGAAAATTGTTCAAAAAATTAATAAAGAAAGAAAAAAAACCGTGTTTTTTTTGTACGTGTGTCATAAATAAAATAGTTTTCCACTTATTCCATACTATAGTTTATAGCTCAAAGTTTATTTCTGGAGGCAAACTTTACCAGCATTTGGAAATGTTGCTGTAAAAAGCTCTTCTTTAAATGTTGAACACACTTTAAACATCTCCACACACCTCCGCTTTAGGCTTTTCAGATAACTTAAAATATACAGTACAGCAAATCATCCAAAGAAGTCAAAGCGGTTCATTGGCCTTCTGGAGAATCTATTTGCTCTACGATCTACGAGGTTACGTGAACGCATCTTCGTAACACGTCACGTGGTCGTTCTGTTACTATGGATACAGAGAACCAGTGGTCCTGTTTTAACAGGTTTAGTTCATGTTTCTGGTTTAAAATCGCTTATTTCTTTGCTTTAAAAACGACTCCGACACCATTTAGATTAGGTGAGTAAATGTTTCTTATGTTTTCTGTGGACTGACCTGTTTAATTCGTCGACTCTAACTAATTTCACTGCTATTAACTGGTGTTTATTTAGCGGTTAAAGTTAACCACAGTTAGCTCCTTTAGCTTCGGTCTGTTGCATAGCAACGTTCAGGGTTTTCATTGTGCTGCTGTTTCCTCCTTTTTCACTCTGACCTCATGTCACCTTCGGCTTGTAAAGGCTACTATTATAATTTTTATTACTTGGTGGAAAATAGCTGCATACATTTATGCAAGACAACTTTTTACAAATTAAATTATTCCTGGCAACAACAGTAGCTATTCTTGCACAATATATAAATGTTTGAAACAGGCCTGAAGTAGGTGCTGCACAGTGGCGCAGTTGGTAGCACTGTTACCTTGTAGCAAAAAGGTCCTGGGTTCGTTTCCCAGCCTGGGATCTTTCTGCATGGAGTTTGCATGTTCTCCCTGTGCATGGTGGGTTCTCTCTGGGTACTCCGGCTTCCTCCCACAGTCCACAACACTCTGTCCAGGTGACCCCACCTCTCGCCCTGAACCTTAGCTGGAGAGGCACCAGCAACCCTCCTGACCCCACCAAGGGACAAGGGTGTAAGAAAATGGATGGATGTTTGAAATAAATAAAATTCATGTATAACATTGCTGGATGACTAATTGATCCAGTAATTATTGAGATAAACAATATTTTTGCTGTTTTTAGATTATTTTCAAGTAATATAAAGATAACAGCATAATTATGCAAATCCGCCCTCTTAAAGACTAACAAACTTTAATTTAGTAAAACAACAACAACAACAACAACAAAACATTGGACCTAGAAAACATTTTAAATATCCAAAATAAAACATGACAACCAAAACAAAAGTTTTAAAATACACAGAACTGAAACCATCACAATTCATTTCATAAATTGGATTATAAAGTTTCTGAAAACAAAACTGCCCTTTAAGAGATATTAATCACCAGAACTGAAATGATTGAGCTTATTTTTAGTCATCATGCCATTAATCGACTATTTGCTTATTGCAACAGGCTCTCAGGAAAAGCTTTAAAACTGTTCTTTTTTCACATCTTTGCTTTCCTTTCTGTTGATCTCTGATAAAATTCAGATAAAAACAACAAAGTTCATGGTTGTAAAGAGCAGATTCACAGACGGAAACAACCTGCTATGTGTTTTTAATTTATTTTAAAAATGAAAGATTTTCTTCAGGTTTTTACCAACCGCTTCACAGCGTCTGCAGAGCGAACGCAGCATAAAACCATGTTTACTGTTCCAGAGGAAAATGGAGGCCGGAGGGAAGTTTGTATTTGATGATGAATTTCAAGAGATGGAGAAGAAGATGACCTTGTCCCAGGAGCCGGAGGAAGAGGAGGAGGAAGATGTGAGCGACGATCTGCTCATGTGAGCAACTCAAGCAGTAGCAGCCTGCAGACAGCTGAGGAGGGTGGAGATAATGAACAGAACACGTTTATTCCTGAAGCTGCAGAAGATGTTCAGGGTCACAGACAACAATCCTGACTGGAAATAACCAGAGAAATCTGCTGCAGCTTTTCTTTAGGTTTTATCAAAGTATCACATTTTTATGATAAAAGTCTTTGAACTTCTTAAAGATACCAATCAATCTGTTTATTCACTCAGTTTAACAAATTAATTCACTTTAATTAACAAACAGATTACCTCAGTATACCTGAGAGAAAAGGGAGCAGGAATCTGATGTTCAGGGCCCTATACATTACATTACTATGAGCTGAAAGCAGCATGTCATTCTCCTCTTTGTTAACTCAAACCTGTATCAGACTTCATCGTTTTTGTCTTATTAAATGTTCTGAACTGATTTATGGTAGAACATTTTTTCCATAATTTTGCTGAAATGCACATTTATTTCAAAGTAGTACCCATAGTTTTACTTTTGGCATTATACTTTCAAACTGTTATTTCTGTCATTTGAACTGAAGTCGAAGAACTTTTGTAAATGAATTGGCAATTATCTCTTTCTAGCTTTAAATATTACTAATGGCATTTTGAATGAACCAAGTGCCTTAGATTGTACGTGTCTGATTGAAGATAAATTCCTTAATCTGAAGATGACAGGATTAGAAATCTACATCGTTTCCTCCTCTGTCAAAAACTGAAAGTATTTTATGAGGTGAGTGAGAGTCGCCCCCTGCTGTCCGTCTGCAGCCCTGAATCCTACAAGACCAACTCTCAAAAGGAGGAGCACCTGCTGGAGATCGCAGAAAACTTCCAGCGTCAGTATTTGCTGCTGCATCCTGACCGTAAACCTCTGCTGCTCTACCCGGTCAATGAATATGGAGTCAGGGTAACAAGCGCTCCCCCAGTTAAAATCTGCTTCCACCATTAAACCATCTGAGCCCCACAATTGTCTCTGTCCCGTCCAGAAGTTTGTGTCCACCACTCTCCGTCCCACAGAGACCGGCCTGTGGGAGCTCCAGAGCTGGCAGGAGTGTTCCTCACTGGTGGCCGACTTCCTGTCCCTGCAGCCGCTGGAGCAGCCCACACAGGTGGTCAGTATGGCAGCACACACACACACACACACACACACACACACACACACACACACACACACGCGTACACGCCTGGTAAGGACAAGTGGACACGTTAAACGTCTTGTGGACAGGCTAAATGTCCCCCTACGATGAAATGATGGACAGATAGTTTTGTCTGACCGCTGATCCGTTAGTCAGAGTGTTAGATCAGGACCACTCGTCCATGTCCTTAGTGTGTCTGACCGTCCTGCTGTGGACCGGGCCCTGCAGCCCACCCAGCTGTTCTCCCCCACAGCGGTGCTGCGCAGCCAGGAGGCCACCAGCTTCGAGTCGTCCACCCTGCTCTGCAGCCTGCTGCTGGGCCTCAACTACGATGCCTACGTCGTCAGCGGCTACGCGGTCAGGGAGATGTGTCTGCTGGACCTCAGACTGCAGCAGTGCCCCCTGCTGGACACCAAGGCTAAGGCAGGTCTGCCTCACACACACACCGCTCAGACTTCAAGGTTTCTGATTGGATTTGTGTCTGCAGAGCGACCAAGGCGAAACCTCGGACCAGCCGCAGAAGAAGTACGGAGTAAAGTGTTCGATGGAGCTGAGGAGCCGTTTCCTGTTAGATCAGGAGAAGAAGAAGCTGGACGCCGAGGCTGCTGCGATTCTGGAGAAGGAGCTACAGGAGGTAAAATGTTCCAGCTCACCTCAGAACCAGATAACTAAAGGTTCAACGCTGTGGAATCTCACAGTGTGAACAGATTCCAGGTAAAACAGATAACAGCTAATAATTAATAATAAAATTCATCAGGGTGAGCAGAAATCCATCCCATCAGATGTTTACGGTCTAAATCTGATGTTCAGGTTTAATATTATTCTGCAGGACTGACCAGTTCCCCAGAGGGTCCAGATCATCCTGCTCCATCAGCAGAGAGGCAGACACAGACTCATGAGGCTTACCGAGGGTCCAGACCCTCACCTTAGCGCTGTCAATCACCCCCCAGTGTGGCGCTGCTCTCTGCTACGCTGCAGCTAGCACAGCATCTAATGAATGCTAAGGCTAGTTAGCATGGCCACCGATGACAGCTGATAAATTAATATGGAAATATTAATTTACTCAAGGTCAAGATAATATGAGGACCTCACACTCTAATTCAAATGCCATTTGTTTTAAAAGAAGAAATTTCTGCTACAAACTATTTTCCATCAATTCTTTCAAAACATGTTGTACTAAAGTAGTGCAGGATTCACGTGTCAGCAGGCTTCCTCCAGGGACAACGGTACCAGTTAAGGATTCTTTGCTGCCAACTTCATATTTATATTAGACATAACACCGTTGTCGTGGTGAATGAGGTGTATTGTTGGATGTGTATGTTTTTGTTGCATCTCAAAATGCAACAAAAATGCTGCTAAATGTGCCATTAGCACGTTTAGCAGCAAGTACATACGGTTGATTGGCAGCGCTAAGCTCCTCCTCCTGGCTCTGATTGGTTGTTTTTGGTGCATTTCCTCAGATGGCAGGAGTAGCTCAGGGTGGAGGTGGAGGAGATCCATCGTTTCACAGATTATCTGTCATAAACTGTCACAACATGGTGACAGGTTGTAACAAAAGTTTCTTACTGCACCTTTAAATGCAAAACTTATTTTGTTATAGTTTTTGCTGAGTTACTTGCTCTGTTATTCTCTCAGCATATGGCCTTTTTTGAGTCTGTATACTCCAGTTAATGATTAATTGATTAACTAATTAGTTGACTACTATTTGAATAATCTACTAATCACAATGAATGTGATTAATCGATTGATCTCTAGTCCGGTCCTTCTGTCCGTCCATTTACCCCATCATCTGTTTCCTTCCATGAGCAGGAAAAGAGCACCAATCTTCCAGATCCCCTGCAAGGTTTCCGGGTCCACTGCTGGGTTCTGGTTCTGTCGGGTCGGCGCAGCATCGAGGAGAACTTCTTCATTGACCCTCTGACCGGCTGCAGCTATCCGACCGTACACGACAGCTTCCAAGGCATCGAGAGCCTGTGGAACCCCTTCAACTACTACGTCAACCGGCAGGACTGCAGCAGCGGCTGCAAGGCGGGTCCACCAGCACCAGACAGAACCGGCCCAGGTCACCCGCCAGCACTCTTACCAGACTCCCTCTGCTGTGAGCAGGACATGAAGTTTGACCTGGAGAACTCGACCGAGTGGGAGCCCGTCCTCCATGACGGCGTCAGCCAGCAGCAGTTGATCCAGGCCGTCCACCGCAGGATGGAGAACCGCTTCATCGGACGACCTACCAGCGAGCTGGAGGTCAGGACCACACCTGTCTGTCTGTCTGTCTGTCTGTCCAAGAAGTAAAGTAATCCAGTTACTTTACCAACTACTTATTTTCAAAAGTAATTAGTTACTTTAATACTCACTTTACTTAGTTACATTTCAAAAAAATAATGCACCACCGGAATAATGGTATAAATACGCCTGATTCCATTTCTTCTGCATATTCCATCATGTAAAACTTAATCAAATGAAAACATCTCTTTTAAAACTTTTTTTGCTTTTTTAAATTTGTGGATATTGAAAAATTCAGTTCAAATTCAAAAATACTTTATTGATCCAAAAAAAATTACATCACCAAAAATATAGCCATCATTTGAAGAATTTTGTTGAATATTTAAGCCTGATCCCTTCACATTCAGCCTGGAGGGAGGCAAGTGAAGCCTGGTGGCCTGCCAGGCTTAAAACCCTGCTTGTTACTGGAGTAAAGTAATCAGATTGCAGTAACGCGTTACTTCACTGCTGTTCATCCGTCCATCCATTAATTGTGAATTGTTATCTTGAAGGAAGATTTTCCCAGGAAGTTTTTCCTGATGAGATCTTGGGTCAGCAGGATCGGCATCACAAGGAAAGGTAAAACCGTGAAGCAGGTTGTTGACCTTCACCTGTCCTGTGAGACGCCCAACACCTGTCCCTCTGACCCTCAGAGCTGCAGACGAGGTTTCCTGGAGGGAAGAAGGTGACCCGCTACAGAAAAGCAATGCTGGAGCGGTTTTCATCCACTGTGACCAACGACGGCCTCATCTCCAGATTAACGACGTACCAAGACCTGAGCTGTGAGAAACGTCAGAAACGGTTCACTTTGTCCCATCCGCCATCGTCTCTGATCCTGCGTCTGTTTATGTTAAAGGCACAGAGGTCGCCGGGGTCAAAGAGTGGTACAAGCACAGGAGTGACAGCCTGGAGGAGAGAGAGTTCAACCAGCTGGAGAACTCCACCACCGAGCGCTTCAAATCCGGACGAACTTTCGACCTTTTATGTAAGCCGACTGCTGAGAGCAGCAACCCGGAGGAACTCACCAGCTGCAGCTGGCTGCTTGTTTAAACTGGTTTTCATCTGGAGAAACTGCCAAAATAAAACAATATCCTGGTGAAAACCAAGCAGGACAGCAGGACAGAGCCTGCTGCTGGCAGAACAAAATGAAACAGAACAAAGTTAGAAAATATATCTCCCCTTTCTGTATGTTTCCCTGCTTAAAGCACTCTTAGCTCACTGAAAGTATGAGCTCCTGTTAGCCTGAGGAATGGGCCCAGATCTGTGGCTTCTCTGTGGTAAACTTCAGATCAGATGAAACCTTCATCTGCTTGGTCTCTTTCTGCCTGGACTGACATGAACAGCCAGAGCAGAGCTGGGCAGAGGACACAAAAACTACACCCAGGCAAAAGTAAAAAGTATCAAGTTAAAAAGTATTTGGTAAAAATAAAACACAAGTACTGAGTAACTGATCACATTATCAGCCAATGTTTAGAAATTACATCATCATTTTGACAAAAATATTAAGTCAAGTGCAAATGTTGGTATTTTAGGGACCAAAATGACAATAATTCATAACAAAACAATTACAGAATCAAGTTAAAGAAAATATTTACAAATCAGTTTCTCTATATAAA
Source organism: Poecilia mexicana (assembly GCF_051168715.1). Lineage (NCBI taxonomy): Eukaryota > Metazoa > Chordata > Actinopteri > Cyprinodontiformes > Poeciliidae > Poecilia > Poecilia mexicana. The sequence continues at coordinate 21,595,854 of NW_028263392.1, forward strand.
ACTTGGGAGGTGGTCACAAAACTTTGTGTCTTTGTTTTTCATTCGGTGGATAAATTTTATTCAAGTAAGAGTAGAGATACTTCATAATAAATTACTCAAGTAAAAGTAAAAGTACAGCATAGTAAAATACTCCAAAAATAACTGAGTAAATGTAGCTGAACTCTGAGCCAGAAGCTGCTGAAGGCTTCTTTAGCCTGATGTTCTGCTCTTTCATCGTTGTTATAATCCATGTAAAATCTTCCCACATACGAATACGTGAAGATGCTGCCTGGGCCGTCCTGATGTAATCCTGTAACTGGTTGTAATGTTGGTGTCTGTCGCTCTGGTCAGTTCACGCCTGGAAGCCAGTGGACTCTGGGACTGAGCGAGAGATGAGGTTCCACCGCCCCGAACAGGACGGCCTGGAGCGGATCGTGGTGTCGCCACAAGCAATAGAGCAATCCTTCAAGTACCGAGACGACTTCCTGTACTTGAGACAGATTTTTTTCCGTGAGGGCGGTATGATTCCCCCTCCGTACTCTGCGGAGAACGGCCAGGAGACCACCCTGGAGAATCTCAATGTGCTGGTAAGAGATAAACTGATGCTGGACAACATGCACTGACGGTTCAAATAGATGTGTTATCCTAAAGTTAACGACCAAACGGTCGGGAGCGCCACACGTTTCCATGGTTTTACGCCCCGGCTCTTTTGTGTGTTTAGAAAGTGGTGGAGCGTTTCCATAGGAATCCCTCCAAACCGGTCAACGAAGACGTGGCCCAGCGGGTGTTTCTGGTGCCGGAGATGAAGACCGAGTTGCTCTATCACCTCATGGACCACCGCACTATCCCTTCCAGGAAGAGCCTCAAAAGAATAGAAGATGATGAGCCAATCACAGACAGCATGTTCTCCTTCTTCTTGGTACGGCTGAATCTGCAGCTAAGGCCGTTTCTCAGACCTCTTCCTGTCTGAACATCACTGAATGCAAATCTCATTTCAGCAGAAAGACAGACAAGCATGACCCTGCTTTGCTGCCACCGTAGGTTCAACATCTGCATTAGGATGTTTTTTCACTATCTGCAGGTTTTCCCTGTTAACATGAGAAGTTTCTGCACCTCCATCATAAGTTTCCCTTGATGCTTCACAAATTGTTTTGCAATGTTGCACTTCTTCTTAATCTCCCATAAAATGAGATTATAATTAAAAGTGGTCTGGTGCTTAAAAAACAAAGATAAAGTACAAACACACTGACATAAAGACAGGATCCTCATTAGGACAAGATTAAAAAATAACATAATAATGTAATCTCATGTAACGACCCACAGTGGCGTGTGTGTCTCTTTCCAGGACAGGCCTCTCCTCATCCGTTGAATAAGAGAGTTCACATTTACAGAAGTCACCCGATACGTATAGATCAGATTTAACTTGTGTTTTTCCTGAATCTTGTGCATCGTTTCTAAACACCATGTGCAGATTCTCATTCACAGCGTGAAAAATACTCTTTGCATTTGAGCTTCAGACTAAAAAATACGAATTTCCTTTTGTTTGGCAGCCAGTCTGTTAGATTTGGAGTTTGTTCTTCTGTCCTGGTGGGATGTCGGTTCTGTGGGGAAGCCCAGCACAGACCTGGGCTGTGGGGACGGTCTCTGAGTGTCCAGAGACCGTCCAGAACATCTGAGAGCGAACATGCTGGACTGACTGATGAAAACATTTGTTTTATTGTGTGTGTGTGTGTGTGTGTGTGTGTGTGTGTGTGTGTGTGTGTGTGTGTGTGTGTGTGTGTGTGTGTGTGTGTGTGTGTGTTCAGGTGGACCAGGCTGAGGAGCCACCTGGGCCCCTGACCTGGTACAGGTTGGTGAAGTACCTGATCAGGGAAGAGGAGAACATCGCTCTCCAAATCAAAGCTTCTCTGGTGGAGGTAACCACGTCCCTCAGCTGGATCACATCAGATCTTCTGTCCTTCTGCTTTTCTTTGCTAAGTATAGGAGAGACTGGACACTTTCAAAGTCCAAAGAAAAACTCAGGCTGTTGATTTGTTGATTAGTACCACATGATGACAATAAATCTGACTAACATAGAGAAGCCTCTCTCCAAACGGAAACATCGTTTTTCTCTTTACTTCTTTAAAAATTAAGATTATTCATTTTTAATTATTTTTAATTTAGTTACAGTAGGATTTCTCTTTTGTCTTTGGTAAAAGGCCATGACCCGTTTCTCCCGCTGTCAGTAGACATACAATTTTTTTTAGTTGTATTTACCCAGAATACCCTGCACTGTAGTCCACTTCCTGCTTTTGGAGCGGTCTCCACACATACATTCAAACCAGAGCTGACTGCAACCGAACCGAACCCAGACCGACGTTTGTAGAGTTGGCTCTCTTGGTCCAAATCAGAGTTAGATTACGTATTCACACCTCCACGACCGAACCGGACCTTCTGCACTGCAAAAAGTCCCCTTTCAAAAACAAGAAAAAAAAGTACAAAAACAGGGTCTAATTTTCTTAAAATAAGAAAAATTATCTGCCAACAGAACAAGAAAATTTATCTTGTCAAGATTTTCTAAAACAAGAAAAAATATCTAACCAAGATAAACCTACAAATATCTTAAAATTAGTGTATTTGTACTTAAAACAAGTCAATTTTACTAATACAAATAGAGTATATGAGATTTATTTTCTTAATACACAGAACATTTTTCATAAAATAAGAAAATTTTACTAATACAAATAGAATATATGAGATTTATTTATCTTAAAATTAGTGTATTTGTACTTAAAACAAGCCAATTTTACTTAAACAAGTAAGATACATTATCTTATTTTAAGAAAAATAATTTCAAGTAAAGAAAATATTACTTGACATTGAATTTCTTAAAATCAGCATATATATGCTTAAAACTAGTTTACTTTTATTGTTGCATAGGATTAAAATATATATTTTGTCATTGCTTTACTCAAGGTTCTTATGCTAAGGCAAAAAACCAAAAATTGATCCTATCTATACTGGAATAAGAGATGTTATTGGCTTCCTGAAATGAAGACATAAGTTCAATTACTTTTAACATCTTTATTACGTTTAAGTTTCACATAAACATAGTAAAACATGACTACTGGTCAGAATTTAAAGTCTGGATGGGCATCTGATTCTGAAACAATCCCGTAAAATGACAGAACAATGAAGATCTGACACATCTGTCGCACTCATAAGATGCCCTAAGAGTCAAGCAAACCAAATTGTCCAAAGCAAAAATAAACTTGGGATTAGATGTCAGCAATAGGAGCTTACTCCACAATGAACATCTTCCAATCAGCCATAGCCTTTTATGTGTGGAAGTCTTGTCTCAGTTATGGACAGTGTTCTCAAGATATCTGTCAGCAGCACAGAGAGGAGTGGCCACACACATGCATGCTGGAAGGTGTAGTAGCTATGATGTCCTCCTTTCAGAAGATCAGGGCAGGCATGGTTCCAATGGCCAGTAGAAAGTTGGTTTCACGATCACCACAGAGCTGAAAAGTGGTTTTGTTTGATTGAAGTTGTTGGGTCATCTGCTAATTGGAGCACAGACAGAAAAACAATCACAAAACAAACCACGTTTTAGGGAGTAATCAGTGTAATGATGAATAAGTATCATAAGTTTCTTACCTCAAGAATGTGAAGGACAGCATCACTTGCAATTCCCAAAGTTTCTTGTAGATGGTGCAATACATGATTGGAGACGTGTCTGGCATAGGCTTCACCATGGCAACAGTTTGGTTTACTTGAAAAATAAAACAAGTCTTATTTTAGTTAATGTGCTCAATTACAATATTACATGAATTCAAGACAGCAAGACAGTCATTTTAATTGAATCAAAATAGGACTACTTAAATTCACCAATCAAAAATAGTGTTTAAAATATCCTGGTAACAGTGTGGAATATCTAACCTAGGCTTTTAGACTCATTGCATTTAAGTTTTTAAATTACAGCACATCAAACACCCTAAAAGGTAGTGAAATACTAGGCGGAATTTCCCTTTAACCATTTCCCGCATCAGAAGCTACGAATGAGAAGCCACCTTAGCTATGTTAAAAAACGGAAGCTACCAAAACCTCGTGTCGATATTATTTTTAAGCCACAGCTATTGTGGTTAATCACTGTTCAAAGCTCATATTCACAAGAGCGGCTCTTTAACCCGCGGGTGAAAATTGGCATATCACGACATGCTAACTAGCTTCACAATTAGCTTATCTTAGAAAGATAGACAGCTTTAAACTTACCTCTCAGTACAGCAGCTCTAGGGTCTATACACGTAAAAAAGTCCTCCATCTTCATTCATGTCCAATCGAGATTAGAGAATTTGCCAAAAGAAAATCTTATAAAAGTACTGTAGATAATAGCTTAGTTAGGCTGTTACAACTGAATTAACCGTTAATCAGGGCAGTTAAATGATCTCTGGCGTTGCCGTTAGTGATGTGCGGATTGATACTGAAATATCGATTCTTCCGATACCAGAACTTAATTCTTTAAAATCTATTGTCAGATCCAAGGATCAATACTTTCCACACTTTAGTAATTTGAGATAATGTAGATTAACAAGAGCACGTTAGAAAGTAACTAAATTATTGAGATCTTGCCTAAATGAAACGTTGTTAATTGGAACTACTTTTTCTTCCGCCTGGTGAGTGTGTAATGTGTAAGGACGCAATGCCCAAGCGCAGCGTGCTGCTGATGCTCACTCAGAAATGAACATGTTGACAGATTATAAAAGTGACATGGAGCTATTTCAGCTGTCATTTTATAGTAGTTTTAATAATTAAGCAAAGATATATTTAGTAGGGTTATTACTCTACTAATTGTCTTTGTTTTTTAATTTGCAACACCATTTTCACATATTTTGTATATTTCTGCTGAATTAAAATAGCTTATAGTAAATGAGATTGTTGTCGCAATGTACTTCTGAGTTTAAAATGAGTGCATGAGAGTACATTGTGTTCTTTTTATAAAGCCAAGATATGGATTACTTTTTTTTATTTAATTAAGAAACAAATTAACTGTCTTTGCAGAAAGTATGGGATCTGTATTGCCAATACCAGCTTAAATTTTACTCGGTATTGGATTGGAAAGAAAATCTGTTGTATCGAACATTACTACTGACATTTTGGGCGCTTTCCCATTTGGATTGTATGATGTCATAAAAAGGGTGACAAACATGATGAATAAAATATTGTTCAAACTAATATTAGTAACTTATAAAGTGAGAATTTGAAATATAAACCAAAAATTAAAATATTTATCATCACATTGAGCTAATCAACGTTGTTGATTCTAATCTCATTGTGTGGAATACCAGACATTTCAAATCACACATCAATAGAAATTTCATGACATGTCAGTAAGAGGTCCCACATCTTGCATCAAGAAGATCAGATTAAGAAGGTCCATAGCAGATGGAAACATGCCAAGAATTATCTTGATATATAAACTGATATGGTCTCTGAAATTGTTGTGTTACATGACAACCGTTTAAATAATTTCCAGTACACTCTGCCAACTTATACAAGAGTACAAGTTCATGTTTCTTTTTTATTTTTCATTGACAATAGCACAAATGATTCCATTTGGACATAGTCTGTTTTAATTATCCGGAGACATTTCATTAAGCAAGTGATTTCTCGTTTTGTGCTTGAAATAAGAAAATTTTACTTATATAAAATAAGTTCTAGACTTGAAGTTTGATTGGTAAATATTGATATTCTAGATTCTAGCACATATTTACTCATAATAAGTTATATTTTCTTAATATCAAGATTTTATATCTTACTGAGATAATTAAGTACAAAAACACTTAAAATAAGAAAAATATTCTAGCATAAACCCCTCTTGGTGAGAAAAATTATCTTGTCAGAAAGAAAACAAGAAAAATCTACTTAATTTAAGATATTTAATCTTACTAAGATTTCACTTTTTGCAGTGTGGGCAAACGGACTGGAGTTGGATTAAAGCGGACTAAGCAGTTAAGGCACATTACTTAAAGCACACTTTAAGTAATGCTTACTTAAAGTGTGAACGCACTTTAAGTAAACATTGTTTTGGTGATTGGTTGAAAGATTGAGATTGTTCCTTTAAAGTAAGATGCATAGAAATAACACAGACAGCTCGGCCATCTTGCTGCTACGCTCTCCTAGCTCGCTGCATAGCGCCGCTGTTAACGACGCAGCCGAGGATCTTCAGACTGTCGTAGGAACTTGTGCCAGTTTTATTGTGGATGGTGTGAAACCCATAAATCTGAACTCCATCTCCTCCAGCCAACGAGCTGCTCTGGTCAATGCTGATGTTTACCCAACGTTTAAGTTCAGAAAAGCTCTGAGAGTTTTAGATTGAATCTGACTTTACCTGATGTGAGCAGATGGAGACCATCGTGGAATGCAGGAAGCAGGAGGAGAAGGAGCTGGAGGTGTTCTCCTCTCCACTGGAGGAGGTTATGGCCTGCAGGGAGAAATGGGAGGAGGTAGAGGAGAAATCCACCCAGACGGTAGGTCAGTCCTGTTCATGACGCCATGACTGATTCATGTCTGCTGCTGCAGGAGCTCACGTCCAAAGAGGAGGCCCTCATCCTCCATCGGCTGGGAATGGACGTCATGGTGCCGTACCTGGCCCGGCTCGGGAACTCAGAGTCTCTCACTCCAGAGGAGGCCACCTCCTTCTGCCTCGGCTGCTCAGAAGCATTCAAAGAAAAACTGAAGAGGCATACCGACTTCCTGCAGAGGAACTTGGAAACGGTGCGGCAGAGCTCCGCCTGCAGGCCAACACCTGTCTGTTTACACCAGTGGTCCCCAAAGTGGGTCCTGGAGGCCCGGCATCCTGCATGCTTTATTCTCTCCCTGGTTCAACACACCTGGATCCAATGATGGCTCATTAGAGGCCTAAGAGGAACAATGACAAGCTGAAAAGGTTGTTTCCACCACCATGGAGAGAACTAAAACATGCAGGATGCCGGGCCTCCAGGACCCACTTTGGGGACCCCTGGTTCACACTAAAACACCGCTCCAGCAACGCTCCTCCATCCATGTGTGTTCAGGTGATCGAGACCCAAGCAGAGGAGAATGACAGCAGGAGCCACTCGCACGACCCCATGATGAGCCAGGAGGAGGCGGAGCTCGCCTGTCACCTGTGCTGGGATAAAAAGTTTCACATATCTGCTGCCCAGAGACGCCTCGACAGGTAAACACACACCATTTAAAGTGGAACCAATCTGGATGTGAAAGCATAGCCTTTAGTGGGATTATTTCAGGCAAACTCTGAAATAAGTCTACCAAAGTGGGCGGAGCCAATTGACATTGAGGGGCGTGGCCAGGTGTTGGGATGAGCAGAGAGGGTTAAGCTGAGAGCGACTATTCAGATCCTCTAGTGACAACATGAAGCCCCGGTCGCTGTGCAGTGATGGTCCTGACTGAGTGCTGCTGTAAGCCCCTCCCACTGCCTACACACTGCAGACAGTCGGCCAGCAGCAACCTGGCAATTCCTGCACAGTGATGCATCACACAGCATAAAACATCTTTAAAGGTTGTGGATTAATAATAAAAAATCATCACAGCATCAAAGGAAAGCTGAAATCAACAAGATTAGAACTGCAGAGTTTGGGAACATTTGGACCAGAGCGGCTGTAGGAGTCTGCTGAGCTGTGTGTGTGTGTGTGTGTGTGTGTGTGTGTGTGTGTGTGTGTGTGTGTGTGTGTGCGCGTGTGTGTGTGTGTGTTTTACAGGCACATGGAGAGACTAGAGGAAAAACATGAAGCTTTCATGGTGAAGCTGCAGCAGAACCCTCTGCTCTCCTCTCACTTCAACCACTGAACTCAGCAGCAGCCGTCTATTCCAGCTACCAGGAGTTTCTGCTCTGTCCTTTTCTTCACTGATCCATGATGTCGCACTAAAATGCCATGTATCAATCAGACGAGTGGAATAAATAGTTTGGACTTTGATGTTTCTGTAATTGCAGCATCTAGAAAATCCAGAATGTGATTTTTTCCATTGCTGATTCTGTTGATCTGGAACAAAAAGCAGAACTAAATTTGTTGCCTGTTCTTCTGCATAAAGCAGCTCAAACTCAGCCACACTGGATGGAGATAATCCATTAACATTTATTTTAGACTTGAACTAGGCCGTTCTAACCCATTGATCAGCTTTGATCCAAACTAGTAATGAACTGATATGACAACTTTGGGCCAATGTCAAAATTAACATTGCTGCTATGACCTATAAGCAATGTTTACTGATATTATGTATTATATATTTTCCTGTCCTTTTGAAACAGCATCACTGACACTAAACCACTAGATCAAAGTGGCATTTAGCAGAAGCTAATGCTAACGCCAATGCAAATTATATTTGCTCTTGAAAGGTTGGGAGGCGTTGGGAGAACTTTATTCCGCTGAAATTTTGCAAAACAGCAAAGTTATTTAACCATAATTAATTATTTTAGGGGAAGCTTGTTGCATTAATCGTTTACAAAGTTAGTAAAAATGATAAAGTGCTTAGCAAAAATAATAAAATTAAAAAATAGCTTCGCTAAATATTTGCAAAATATTTATCTTTTAATGAACTCTAAGCATTTTCCCCATTCTTCCTGGAGAAAAGCATCCCCGCAGCATGATGCTGCCACCACCGTGGTACAAGGTAGGGATGTTTTTCTACCGCACATAGTTTATTATTTAGGGCAGAAAGATTTTATTTTGATATCATTTGAATAGAGCATCTCTTGTGGTTTCTGTCCCCTACATACATTTGGCCGATATGCAGGAACCACCGGTAGCCTGGAGATAAATCCGCTGCTAGGAGGTCGAGCTAAATAAATCAGGATCTGCTCTTTTAAAGCTACTTTGCTTTCAGGTTTACTCCTCAGACTTCACACTCACTCTTACAGCTTCTTCTACGGGACAGCTGAGTTTCCGTCCTGGCGCATGCGCTGTGCATCCGACGGAGTATGAGGAGCAGCTGAGGAGCAGATCCGGAGGTAAACAGGCGCTCTGTCGCTGCTTTTCATTAAGACTGTCAACTCATCGGCAGGTTGGATGTTCTCTGAAGGCTTCTCCTCCAGCAGCAGCGGCTCACAGTCACAGCTCAGGCTGTTATTGACACTGAGCTGCTTCATCTCAGCTGAGGCTAACTGTTAGCTGTTAGCTAATCTATTCAAAGTCAATGGAGATTCAGTCCGCTCAGCTGCACAGCTCTCATACTAACTTCACCCGTTTGCTTTGAAACGTAGTGGAAGTTGAGTAGCGGGTGTTTGTGAATAACTCTGAGCCGGGAGCCGCGGCGCTGCTCGCTGTAGTTTGACGCCAACAACAACAGATAGCATTAGCTTTTAGCCGCTGTCAAATATCTGAGGATCTGGGAGGCGGGTCTTGTTCTCCACTGACAGCTCTGTGGGCCAATCGGCGTCCGAGGCTGGGAGGCGTGTCTTTGTTTTTAACTGTATTCACTTTCTATTTCTTTTCTGTCTTCTTTTATATATTAGTTATGAACACATACAATACAAAAAGTGTTTTCAGAAACTTAGAAAACAAAAGGATGAAATGTTGGGCGGGGTTTGATGTGTGTATCTCAGAAAGTTGCTCTACAAACAGCTCCATCTCCTGGACAACTGAGAGAATACAAACACAAACATTCATGATGTGTAATAATAAAAAAGTTTCAGCTTTTACAGCGGCTCTGTGTCTTTTTCCGGCAGATGAAGACTCCACCAGACAGGTCGGGAATCACCTTCGAGGTCGGAGCTCAGCTGGAGGCCCGAGATCGGCAGAAGAACTGGTCTGCATCACACACACACACACACACACACGTACGTTACTAGCACCTGGCATAGGTTTTAACTATTCTAACCATCCTCTTCTGTTCCAGTTAACTGCCCAGTCAGCTCTCCAGTGATAACTTGTTAACTCAAACAACTTTAGCGAAATAGTAAAATAATAGCTTTGTTGGGGATTTACTTATAAATCATTTATAAATAAATGAATAAAAATAATAAAGATATGTCCTTTTTTCTCTTATGACAAGCTAAATAATGCTAATTTATGTTGCTAATCTTTGACTGTGTAGCTTTACAAACAGCAGCCCAAACTAGTGGATCAGTGGACACAGACACATGAAGAAGAGTCTGTCATCAGTTCTGTGCTGATTAAACAGGAACATTAGGATAATAATGTTGGAACACAATAGAAAATATTTCTCCATTTTTTTATACATAATGTTTGCAGGATTGTTTGTGGTTAAATTCACGATGGGAAGCATAAAGTAAATAATTGGACAGTTCAGCTGATCATTTTTGTTGTTCTGAGTGACTTTGACTCACCTGAGCTGTTGTCTCTTCAGGTACGCTGCCACTATTGAGAAGATTGACTATGACAAGGAGCGGGTTCTGGTCCACTACCGCCAGTGGAGCCGTCGGCACAACGAGTGGTTCCACTGGAGCTCGCCGTACCTTCGTCCGCTGGAGCGCGTCAGCCTGAGGAGGCAGGGCCTGACGCCGCCGCAGGCCCAGCCGGTACCAACGCTGCTTATCAATGCTGAGCTGTTTACTTACCATGATCAGGATTGTTTTAATAATTGATGATAGCTACAAGTAAAACCTTAGAATTTAATTTATGAATGTGAAAAATCTGTTTTTTAAATAACAGATTTTCTAAATTATTTAGAAAATCTCTAAATTATTTTTTATCAAATTAAAGTTTCTAAATTATTTTTTATCAAATTAAAATTATTTTCACACATTTTAGATCTGCTTATTTTATAAATATTAAATTTTGTAATTTAATATTTATCAAATATGTTAAATAAAATAACATGATTATTTTAAAAAGACTAAAAATTATTTTTCAAATATGAAATATTTTTTAAATATTTACATGATTATTTTCTAAATAATTTTATTTTTCAAGTATTTTATTTTCAGTAAGTCTATGAGAAATGTGAAGCATTCGTCAGATTGTTTTGCGCCTCTGATCGTGTAAAGCAGGAACCAGAGCGTTTCCTCCGTCTTGTCGTGTTTCTGTCAGAGCGTCGTTTCGGCTCACTGTCCGTTCTCCTCCTGTTTCCTGGCTCAGGTCTTCGTTTTGGGCTCCAAAGTTCTGGCCTGTTGGACCGACTGTCGCTTCTACCCAGCAAAAATCCTCAAAGTCAACAAAGACGGTGAGACTCAACTTTGACCTTTCAACAACAGAACATAAGGGCCAGACGAAGAGATTTATTATGAAACTATCAGAATAAAGTCAGACCTGGAGAAAGTTAAAGGAAAGTCTCTTTAATGAGCAGCTCGTCAGTCATTTGCTCTTTGAAGTCCTGCTTCTTCCAATAATTGGACGCTGATATTAAATATCATCCTTATTTGTAAAACTGATCGCAAAGTTTGACTTCATAAAATGCTCAACATTCCTCATGTTAATTTCTGATTACTTTTTATGTTGGAGTTATCTTAAAATTACTACTTCATTGTACTAATATTACAACTTTGTTCTCGTAATATTATGACTTTATTTCTATTATTACGTCAACCTTCTGATTTGACATTTTTCTCATATTATTATAACTTTATTCTGGTAATATTGTGACTATTTTTGTATCATTTACAGTTTTTTCTAGTATTTTATGACTTTGTTTTCATAATATTATGAGCTTGTTCTCGTATCATAACGTCTTTTCTCATTATTTTGACTCACTGTCATGTGACCTTATTCTCATAATCTAATGTTTTTTCTCTGCCTGGTCCTGATTCTCAGTCATATCTTTCAACACAGACGTCTCTGATAAAACGCTTGTGTTCACATCTGGTTCTGAATGTCTCAAGCTGCTTGTCTGGGTCTGAAAAAAGGAACAAAAGACAAACATGTTTAACTGTAACTCCAGTTGGACGGCTTTAAGTTTCGGTCTGCAGTGATCGGCCTAACCCTGCCTTCCCGTCCCAGACTCGTACACGGTGCGGTTCTACGACGGCGTGGTCCAGACGGTGAAGCCGACCAAAATCAAACCTTTCCACGAAGTAAGAACCGCTGCACCTTCCTCACCTTCCTCCAACAGCTCCTCATCTTCACTGATGCTGCTGTCTGTGGTCCAGAGGTCCAGATCAGAGAGGAGCGCAGTGGGGAGCGAGGGATGGGAGGAGGGCGAGAGTGAGGAAGAGGAGCAGAACCCCAAAGAGGGGGAAGGCCAGGAGACACAGGAGGAGGAGGAGAAGAAGGGAGGAGAAGAGGAGACCTCAGAGGAGAAGGAAGGAGCTGAGGAGGAGGAGAGGAAGACAGCAGAGCCTTCTTCCTCTCATCCACCAACGAAGAAGAAGACAGAAAACAGTGAGTTAAGCTTTGACGCCTGATTGTCTTCAGGTTGAAGGTAAACACGGTTTGTTTTCTCGTCTTTCAGACAGAAGTGATCTAGTTCAGAAACAGCCAATCACAGCAGACTCCACCCTGGCAGCGGTTCCTAACCCCGCCCACATTGACAAAGGTAACCAATGAGCTCCGGGTCGGTTGTTCTTTCCTGTAGTCGTCCTTCTTGTGTTCCAGTTTATTTCTCCTGGTCGGGAAATAAACCTGGTCAAAAACACAAATCTTAAACGTTGATGATAGCGATGATAGCTCTGTGGCGTTGTTTCCATCAGCTTCTCATTTATTTCCATCCAGTGTTGCTTGAATGTTTCACTCAAATCTTGATTTCACATTTGGAGCAGATTAAATCCAGATTAGAGGAGCATTGATCGCAGTTTTCCGGATGATCACTGATCTTTGAAAAGCTGGATGTGCCGATTCTGATTTTTTTTTTGTTGTTGTTGCTAAATAACAACAACAGACCCGTGACAGACAGTGGCTGAGTTTTAGATGTTTGTGATCAGTTTCTCATTTAAGGACTGGTGGATTGTTCCTCTCCTCCTCCTCAGATGTCCTGATGGAGCGCCAGGCTCACCTTCCCACCACTCACAAGTTCAGCAGAGAGCCACGTAAGCTCCGCCCACCACTGGGCCTCCATCTTCCCCACTGCAAAAATACAAAATCCTACCAAGTATTTCTGGTCTAGTTTCTACTGCGAATATCTGAGAAAAGTTGAAATAAGACAAAACTAACTTACAAATAACTTTTCAGAAAGATAAAGGAGCTTGTTTTAAGTCAATTATTCCCTGATATTGATTAAACGTACAGCTCCTTTATTTTGCTGAAAAGTTACTTTGTAAGTTTTTTTTGTCTTATTTCAAGATGTTGGCACCAGAACCCAAAGTACTTGGTGAGGTTCTGTTTCTGTGTGCTCCTGCAGTGTACAGGGTGATAAAGAACCAGCCTCCTCCTATTCTGTCCATCGAGCTGGACCACAACCCCTTCAAGTGTCCGGCTGCCGGCTGCTCCAAGTCCTTCAGGAAGGCCAGCCTGCTGCACTACCACATCAAGTACTACCACTCTGAGCAGCAGCTGGATGCTGGCGTTGGCGGCGCGGAGCCGGAGGCCTCCAGGTGAGTCCAGGTGAGTTCAGCCCCACAGCCTCCATGATGACCCCTGACCTTCTGTCTCTACCGCCGCTGCAGGAGGAAAAGGTCTGCTTCTGAAGGAGGCGACTTCCCGTCCAGCAAGAAGGCCGACATCCAGACCGGCAGCTGTCGCCGTGACGACAGAGAGCAGAGCATCATGGGAACCGGTGGGCTGGAGCTCGGTGATTCTCAAACAGATTTCTGTGGGACAAAATGAGCCAAACGTCTGAATTCTGCCTGCAGAGCTGAAGAAGGAGGAGAGGAAGGAGAAACCAGGAGGACACGACAGGAAGGAGAGGAAGCACTTCCTGCGAGTCAAACTGAGGAAGAAGAAAAAGAAGAAGAAGAAGAAGAGCCAGTCAGGTAACGGAGCATCTGGATTCCTCCTCAGCCTGCTTTCCAGCTCAGATTAAATATTAATCTGATTAATTTATCCTGAAATCTGGATTATCTCAGTGGAATAATTTGTCTGTGTTCGTCCTTTTTGCAGGATTCGGCAGCAGCGACGACGACGCGCCGGACCGACCGCCCCTCACTCTGAAGCTTTCACACTCACACGGTCCGAGCAGAAAACACTCCAGATTTACCCCTTTCTCGTTCAAAAAACCAACAAAACACTGATTTTGTTTCTGCTTCCAGTCGACGACGGCAGCGACTGGTCGACGCTGACGGCCGAGAGCGGAGAGGACACGTCCTGGCCCGTTGCTATGGAGACGGAGGACTGTGAGGTGGTGAGGTGCGTGTGCGAGGTGGACGAAGAGAACGACTTTATGATTCAGGTAACACACACACACACACACACCATAAAAAGTCAGCATCAGGCTTTAATTTTCACAAATCCTGTGTGAAAACTTTGACTAATTTTTAATATTTTATTTTTCAAATAAAGAGAAATATTTAATTTCATTTAGACCAAAATGGTTCTGACCCATTAATAAACTGAATTAATCTGTAAAATTGATCAGATTCTGGGCTCTGAATTTACTGACCTTTATCTCTTAAACAAAACCTATTCTTTCACTCGTGACTTTTTAACAGTGGTGTACCTCAGGGCTTGGTTCTCAGCCCCATCCATTCATATTCTCAGACCTCCTGCTGTTCAGCTCGTTCACATCGTAGCTCCAGTTGTAGGCAGATCCCAGCTGCCAAACGCCTCCTTGACTTCAACTCTGCTATGTTTACATCTAATTGTCTATAATATTTTGAGTGAAATTTTAAAATGTCAGACAAAAAAAAATAAAATTATATTAGATGTGCTTCCATCTACTGTGAAGTTGGCATATAAATGTCAGAGCATCGTAAATCCGGAGCAAATCAGCCACACAACGCGTTTTTTCATCAGCTGTTGATGTTATTAATGGCTGTGATAAACAGGAAGTAGAAGTCGAAAACAAGAGTTTTCTCCTCTGAACTCTGGAGGTTTGGACCCCTGGTAAGGCACAGATCCACCAGTCGATGGACCGTTTTCTACGACAGAATTTAGTCAGCAAGCGTATTTCCATTTCCCATTTAGCGCTTTAACTCTTCTTCAAAAAAGCCAAAAAAAACCCTCCTACAGCTCGAGTAAAAACTTGAAAACAAACAGAAACTACCAAATGGAAGAAATTATTTTGAGTTTTGCCATTCCCATCATCCTTTTCAAATCTATAGATACAGTGCTGTGGAGCAGCTTCTCCTTTTACTGATATAAATTCCATCTTTTCTTGTTTTTATCAGATTTTCTGTGATTTTAAACTTGTTTGATGGTCTTAAATGGATCAAACCCAGAGGGAATCTTTTCTGCCGTTGTGTCTCTACAGTGCGAGTCGTGTCTCTGCTGGCAGCATGGAACCTGCATGGGTCTATATGAAGACAACGTTCCTCACAACTACATCTGTTACTACTGCAGGCAGACCTCAGGTAGGATCCGCTCCGCTGCTCTGTAGGGGCAGAAAACAGGAGGAAGCTTCCTCTGATCCGTCTGCTTCCTCTGCAGGCTGGAGGCGGGCCCAGCGCTTCCTGTCTGAACCCGATTTGCTGATCTCGGGTCACATGTTCGGCCTGTCCTGCGTGAAGGAGAACTACTCGGAGATCAACGCCTCCAAGATCTCCCACACCAGCCACCTGCTGGCCCAGACGCACAGCCTGCACCAGGTCCTGAGCGGCCTGCAGCTCAAGATCAGCCTGCTGCAGTGAGTAGAGCACTCAGCCCACCACCAGGGGGCGCACATCTACAGAAACTATAGCAGAAGCACCACCAGGGGGCGCACATCTACAGAAACTATAGCAGAGGCACCACCAGGGGGCGCACATCTACAGAAACTATAGCAGAAGCATCACCAGGGGGCGCACATCTACAGAAACTATAGCAGAGGCACCACCAGGGGGCGCACATCTACAGAAACTATAGCAGAAGCACCACCAGGGGGCGCACATCTACAGAAACTATAGCAGAAGCATCACCAGGGGGCGCACATCTACAGAAACTATAGCAGAGGCACCACCAGGGGGCGCACATCTACAGAAACTATAGCAGAAGCACCACCAGGGGGCGCACATCTACAGAAACTATAGCAGAAGCACCACCAGGGGGCGCACATCTACAGAAACTTCTGCTCAGCATCTCTGTCTCCGTCTGCGCAGCTCTCCGTCCCACCCCGACCTGCAGCTGTGGAGATCGCCATGGCAACAGGAGGAAGCTCTAAACCTGACGTCCGGCCAGCAGGACGAGCCGCCCATCTGCTACGTCAGCAGCGAACACTGCTACCAGAAACCAGAGGCATCTTGGGAAACGGCTGAGGAAAAGGTAGGAGAGGTCAGTCTGGGTTCGGGAAACGAGGGACTAAAATAAATTTCTCACTCTGTGAGGCGTCCTGCAGACGGAGTTCTTCACGTTTTTCTGTGACAGATGAACGCAGAGATAAACAAAAACATCAGATTAAAGAAAAAGCTGGCAAATTCTGCAGATTTTTCATTAAACCGCGTAAGGCTTGGAGTGGCCTAGTTAAAGTCCAGACCTAAATCCAGCTCATAACCTGCAGCAAGACATTAAGATTGATGTCCACAGGTGTTCTCCATCCAATTAGATTTTTAGCCGAGTAAGAAGGGGAAAGGATCGGACTGCAGAGCAGAATGATGATTTTATTTGTGAAATTTTTAAAACCAACCTTCTGTTACATGAAATCCCATTAGAGCCCAATAAAATGTGTAAACCTTTGGTTCTAATTGTTGTTTCTGTTTGAAGCATGAAGATCTGAGGAAACAACCGTCTCTGAGCATCATGGACGCCAACGCCGTGAGCCACTCAGACGCTCACTTCTTCCTCAGCATCAAGCCGGAGAGCCACTCAGAGGACGCCGGCCACACCCACAGACAGGCCGCCGTGTCTGTGGCTCAGTGTCAGCTCAACCTGCTGGAGCACGTCGAGGCGCTGCATCACCAGATCACCGCCAGGATGGACCTGATCGAGCGAGAGCTGGACGGTAACACACAGATACAGGACAGCTTTTACATTTATGTTTCCACTCTGCTGAGGAAATTGAGAAAACTTTATTTTTCTCCCTGCAGTTCTGGAGTCTTGGCTGGACCACTCCGGGGAGCTGGAGCCTCCAGACCCTTTGTCCCGCCTCCCGCAGCTGAAGCAGCGAATCAGGCGCCTGCTGGGTGACCTGTGTACAGTGCGGCGCCTGGCGGTCTGCCGCTGAGCGACTGACAGCCGCAGGCGAGTGGAAACGTAACGCTCTGTGAGTCGGTTCTGCTGGAAGAACTTTTGTGTAAAAAGGGACTAAACCTGGAGCTGACCTCCACGACCTGTCCTCTGATTGGCTGGTTGCTCCGGTTACAGACGCACCTCCGAACATGAACACAGATCGTTTTATAACTCTGATTTTGTAATTGCACTAATGTTAATACCAACTGTAATTATTTCCTGTTTTGTAATTTCAAAAGAAAAAAACACAATGATGAGTTTTAAAGTTTGTTGGAATCATAAAGTATTTTTTTCCCAGCAGCAGAATTTCATTTTCATCCCAGAAGCTTCATTTATTCAGTTGTGAACAGACTGTCTGCAGAATACCTGGGAGTGCCTGCAGGGGGCGCCTCCTTTCTTCTTCTATGGTTTTATGTTTATGTTTTAGCGGCTGCTTTGAATCAGATCTGGGCCAGATTCAGCAGATGGTCCCACAGCTACTGGGCCACAGGGCTACTGGGCCACAGCTACTGGGCCACAGCTACTGGGCCACAGCTACTGGGCCACAGGGCTACTGGGCCACTGGGCTACTGGGCCACTTCCTCCGTCCCACTGGTCCCACTGGTCCGGGATGAGTGGGGCGTCTTCAGTGCACAGCTTTGAGGTCAGTTTAACTCAGACGTTTTGCAGAATAAACCTGATTAAACTCCTGATGGATCAGGACAGATTTATTTCTGAGATTCAGGCTCGGTTCGACTTGAGGACAGACGAAGGCTCATCTGAGCTGAATCGTTCTGTCTGATATGTGATGACAGCAGAATTGATCCAACCCTGAAGGTCTCAGGTCTTCTCTGTGATCCATTAGTCTGGTCTGGTTCAACAGTTCTCCAGACTTCCTGAAGTTTCCTCTGAAAAGCTGCTGTTTTACTTCCTGTCCCTGTTTGGCCCTTTTTCCAGCTTTATTATTGTAAGCCCTGTGGAGGTTCTGGTTCTGGCTCGGTTCTGCTGCGGTTCTGTTAGCCGTCTGATCTCCTGGATCAGATGATGATCCAGGAGATCATCGTCTGAGGCAACGGGAACGTCTGCAGCAGCAGATCTGTCTACTGGCCATCACACGGCCGCCAGTTAGGGAAAGCATTAAATTTATGTTTCTAGTTAAAAGGTGAATGCAGAAACAACAAAAACATGTCGGCCAAATGAAAAATATTAATCTGTGTGAAACTTGATCCATGTTTGGCTGATTAATCCTTCATCTGCTGGCCTGGAGTTTTCACTCTAGATATTTGACTTCACAGAAGCTGAATGATTTGGCCTTTAATGCACTTCTGCAGCAGATCCAGCAGGAATGTTGGTGTTTTACATACAGTCTGGTTCCAACTAAATCCTGTTTATATATCTGTACAGCTTAAGTTCTGTCATATCCATTTAAATATCAGCCGTTTTAATGAAGAGAATAAAATCGGCTTCTAAAAGCTCCCAGATCTTAGATTCTGTTTCCGTTTAGTTTTGTTTTTAGATCGGTGCTTCATGAGCTTCCCTACAGACAAGCAGAATCAGTTTTCATTCTCACAGTTTTTTATTTCTTTTTTGCTTCATTTCAGTTTAGTGAGGAGAAAACTGCTGGTGCTTCTTCACATCACAGCTTGGAAATGTACAAATGTTAATCTGAATGTTTTTATGCTTGTATAAGAAACTGTACAAACCTGTAGATTTATTTTGATAGAGAGACGGATGGACTGTTTTTCAGAGAGGAAAGTAGATTTTTTCCTGAAAATGCAGCAGTAAAATGTATTCAACACTTTGTTCCACACGCTGGTTTTGATCTCTCTGTTTCCTCTCCTGTCGGTAGTTTAGACGTCCAGCTCTAGATGTTCCTCATTAACCCGTCGAAGCTTCGCTGTTCATTTAGTTTCAGGCTGAAGGTTTTTGTTTTTCAGAGAATAAAAATGTTGAAACATGACCTGCTGCAAGTTTTCTGCCTAGATTTTTCCTGAACCATGAACATAATTCAGAAACATCATTTTGTAAAAGATCTTTATTTGGCAGTGACCACGTTTAGCTACATTCACCTACGTTTTATAAAAAGTTCCTGTAAAGTTTTGCTTTTCTACACCTTCACTGTACTCTGTGTTGTTTTTACCCCGTCATACAACAGTCCAAACTTTTTGTCACGCGAGTCAACAGTACTGGCAGACCAAGAAAAAAACCTGAAATGAATCAGCCCGATTCTTTTGTTTCTTGTGGAGAAGAGATGTTATTGTTTTTAGATAAAAACTTTAAAAAGATTTTGTATGTTTGCTGTAGTAAAGGAAAGGATCAAGTTTTCAAATTATTTTAGGCTCAGTTGAACAAATTTATTCTGTTCCAACAGAATAAATTTGGGAAAAGTTTGTTTTTCAGTAAAGTCTCTGGACATACGTGGTTCTACTTATTATAAAAGCTTACTTATAAAAGACAAATATCTTGTGCTGTAGTTAATATTTATTGTAAAAAAATTATGTCTATAATTTTACTCTTGTTAAAAATAAAAAGTTTAATAAATTTGAAATTCTAACTGAAATAGTTACTTTATGCCTCATTTTAATAAATAATTGCATCTGCTATAAATATATTGTGAGAACATTTCCCCATTTTTACTGCAGAAGTAGATTGCTAACTGATGGTAGTCTCCATTCACATGTTTCAGATCAGCAAACACTTTACATATTGGAAAAAGATGAAGTAAATCAGAAAAGATGAAACATTTATGAACTATACCTCAAACTGATCTCAAAGCAAATTTGCAGAGAAACTAAATGAGAAAAACACATTTTTAATTTTTACAAATTGTTCTGTCTGGAAGAATATTAAGCAGAATTAAAGGATAATGTTCAGCTGTATTTACTGATAACGCTGTGGCGTCTGTCTGAAAGTCCTGCTGATTGTGTTGGTATGTGAGCAGTAATAACAGTGTTACTGTCCGTACAGCAGATGGTCCCACTGTGTGTTTTCACGCCGATGTTTCCTGCCTGAGCGACGACCTAAATATGTGCTGTCCTGGATGAGAGCAGACGTGTTGTTTAAGGTGTTGCTCACGTCCAAACAGAACCATCTACAGGAGGAGCTGAGAGATCAACTGTAAAACCAACGGAAGTCCATTCAAACTGTTCTACTGACAACATTTATGGTAATTCAGGCCTGAACATTTTCACATTTTTACTAGCTGTTTCAAATTTATATTGTTTCTCAACATTTTAGCTAAGATATCAAAACAATAATTGATATTTACTAATTTTCACTTATTTTTCATATCAGTTCAAATGTACCTTATTGAGATGGAGGAAAGTTGACTGGGAAATGTATTTAGATATTTTATTACTGCTAAACAAAAACAAATCCATCTATAAGCATAAAGCTCCAGCCTTATTGGAGCTTTATTCACTTTTATAATTATTGAAATATAAAAGTGAATCCTTATCATCTGTTTAATGTCAGATGATTAAAACTTTATGGTAGGATTTGCACAATGCAATACAAAACAGTTTTGAAAGTCAACTGCTTCTTTTTTATTGGACTCAAGAAGGACCTGTTTACCCTGAAAAATATGAATGGCTTATGTAAAATCACAAAAACCAAATCTGGAATTTGATATTTTAAAATGATGCTTTCTCTGTAAAAGAAAAAAAAAACAATATACTCCCTTTATAGCTGTTTTTGTTTTGTTTTGTTTTGTGTTTTATGCATCCATTTCTATCTTTATTTTATTTAGTTTGTTTTGTTATAAAGGAAAATAAAGGACATTGAAAAAAATAATTGTATTAACTGAGGCAATGCATATGATCTGTTTGTGAATGTCAAAAGGTTAATAAAAAATATTTTTTGTGTGTTGTGCTGTTTGTATCATGGAACTACCAATGGAAATTAGCCTTTAAATCCAATGTATTTAATATTTCATATTCAATAATCTAAAATGACCAAATAAAATCAAAATAATACAAGTAAACATAGGAAGAAACTCAAGTAAATGTTAAAAGTAAATATAGGTAAATAAATGCATATTCAACTTTAAACAGAAATATGATTTTGTAAGTCAGTAAAGTTAATTAGAATTAGAATAAAATTAAAAAAACGATGGATACATTCATAAGGTGTTTTGAAAGGCGCTGACAAATAAAACGCATTATTATTTTTATTTTTTATAAAATCTCAAAATTATTATTTAGAATCACACATAACCAGCTGACTTTTTCTAATGACACATAACCAGAATCAACTTTTATTTATGTGGATTTCTGGGGAATATTTACTGGGCAGACATAAATAGACTTCTTTTCTGTACTGATTTGTCCCTAAAGTAAACATCAAGGTCCCGCCCCTACCGCCCCTTTTGGCCCCGCCCCCGTGTTTAGATTTTTGACGTAGCTCCGCCCCGGACTGTCCGCGTGTAGCAGAACGACCGTCAGAGCAGCAGCCTCCTCGCGACCAGATTTAACAAACTGCTGGTTACCAACGGTTATCTGCTGCCGAACTGGATTAAACCGGCTATCGACCCGCTTCTGGGGTGAACGGACTGACGGTGAGTTGGGAAATAACTCCGTTAATGTCAGTTAATTAGGGACTAGTTACCTGGTAACGACTGGTTAGCTAGTTAAAACTGCTAACTGACCACTGGGGATCGTTGCTTGTGTTAAGCGGTAACTCAAAGGTTCCGTTTGGAGAACGGTTCGGTTCTGTTCTGATGGAGCTCGCCTACATGATGACGATGTTACGAGTTACAGGTGTGTGTTTGTGTATCGGGGTGTGTGTGTGTGTGTGTGTGTGTGTGTGTGTGTGTGTGTGTGTGTGTGTGTGTGCGTGAGCGCGCTCGCTCGCTCGCTCGTGTGTGTGTGTGTGTGTGTGTGTGTGTGTGCGCGTGAGCGCGCTCGCTCGCTCGCTCGCTCGTGTGTGTGTGTGTGTGTGTGTGTGTACGTGAGCGCGCTCGCTCGCGTGTGTGTGCACGCGCGAGCTGGAGATGTCGTCTCCCATGGTAACGGTTGGTTGCTAAGGCTCCCTGTCTGTGGAGGTTACGTTACCATTCTATTGTGGCTCTTTGTGCGCTAATGTGGGCGGACAGCTGAGCCAGAAAACATCCAGTTCATCAGATCTGCAGCTGCTAACCCAAATAACAGATTAAATTTAAACTAAAGGCTGATTTTTATTCATTAGAACTCAGAGAAAAGTGCCTACATCCTTCCTTTCTACTTCTCTGACTGTTGGGAAGGTGAGTAATAATCATCGTGAACACGTCAGTGAAAGCTTTATGTGTGTTAACCACCTTACCAGGGCGGAAAGCGATCAGCAATGAGCTAAGAGGAGGAGCAACCTGGAAAGCTTTAAAAGACCATTTCCAAACTATTTCTGTGGAATTTCATCACCACAGTTCATCAGTCCTGGAATAATTTACCAATCAAATAGAAAAAAGTAGATATGGTATGTAGCAGTCTGTTTCAGGGGCTCTGATGAGGCCTCTGACTGAAGACATTCTGTGTGTGAAGCAGAATCTCGTTATGTTTTTTCCATTTTGTTTAGCATTCTCTGAAAAACTGTCGTTTTAGAACTGAGTTGGTTTTAGAACTAGTTCAGTTTTAGAACCGGTTCAGTGCGTAGCAGCAAGATGGCGGATGATTTGCCTAGAAAGTCAGTTGGTTTGAGGAGGTGTGAATGCTAATCAAACTCTAATGCAGACTAAAAAAAACAAACTCTGGTCCAGATACAAACCCTGGTCTGGTTCGGTCAGAACCTTAGTCTGGGTTTGAACTGGCTTGGTTCGAATGCATTATGTGAACACTGTAAGTAGGAAGTGGACTACAGCGCAGGGCATTCTGGGTAAGAATCCATCCAACTTTAAATCCCTTACCAGCAGTCAGAGTCTGAAATGGTAGATCTATTTACACCTGCATACTGAATGAACAGTGACTGCTGGAGACAAGAAACTAAAGTGTAGAAGTTTGGTCGTAATGCACAGATGAAACCAAATTCAGCATATGGCTCATAGCAACCGCTCAGCGGCGTGGGAACAGCTGATTGGGTCAGATTTTCTGCATCTACACAAAGCTTTTCAGGACCTCAGCTAGTGTTCTGAGTTTTTCTGCTGTTTGGTTCCTCTGAGGGAAACTGGACCCAGTCAGATCCCAACAGGAAGAAATAAACCCTCAATCACTTCTGCTATGGAGGCAGGATTTCTGGAGCCACTCTGGACTGGAGGTGGAGCCTGGTGGAGGAGGATGTTGAGCATTTCTCACCTGCTGAACGCTGCCTCCTGCTGGTCAGGCTGTCTGTTAGCGTTACACTGAGACCACAATGGAGTTGTGTTGTTTCTTCTTCATCATTTTAACCCAGCCATGCATGCTAAATGAAGAACAACTGTCTTCAGTCAGAGGCTTATTCAAATGTATTGTAACACGGACTGCTACACGAGATCCTTCCTGCCCACAGCCGTCAGCATCTACAATAACTCTGTAAAGAACCCAAATTATTATGAGTAATCTTTGGGATCAAAAAAGTAATTTGGAAATTAATTGAATTGGGTTGAATATTTGAAAACATAATAAACTGGAAGAAGATCCAGTAGATTCAGAAATAATTTCCTGCAATAATTAGTCTGTCAAAATCATAGCTAAGCAAGACAAAAGGAAAATAAAACCAATGAAACCTGATTAATTACTGGACTAATGATCACTCTTTATGTATTTGAATTAATATCCTGATTTGTTTTTCTTTATACTCAATTATTTTGGGATAATAACCAAAATAATGGTTATTATTACAAATGAGGCTGATATGTGTTTAACTCTCATTGGATTCCTGTCATGTCAGTTTATGGTCTGGATGATACCTGATCATCTGTTTCTGAGCTGTTATCGTATCTATGCTTATTGGATTTTCTTTATTGAGGAAAACAGGAAACACTTTATTCAGTTTCCTGTTGACTTCCTGCTGACTGAGCCTTGATTTAATGTTCTGTTTCTGTTTGAGTTTAGATCAGAGCCAAGTTGCTTTTAGGACACAGTTTATCTAACCAAAACCCAATCTGCTGAAACCCGTCTGCACACACACACACACACACACACACACACACACACACACACACACACACACACACACACACACACACACAGATAGGCTGAGTAAATCTGATGTAAAAGATTTTATTAAACAATAAGAAAACATGGTGGGACTGAACATTTGTAGATTTTTACAAATGGTTTTGAGTTTGATGTGAAACCGGTGCTGATCCAGTAGAGCCGAACCAGTTCACTGCTGTTTCCTTATCGCCATGGTAACAGACTTCTGTGGCGTTAAGATTAAAGACTTTCCTCAGAGGAAAGTCAACAATTTATGATAAAATCAGAAGTTTTGTGGAGTTCAGTTTGTGTTTTTCTTGTCTCTGATCGTCTTTCAGTTTTGTAACATTTTAATCAGAGGTTTAGAGATGAGATATTTTAATAAACTGCTCTCAAATTTAGCAATATTTATGTATATTTTCAATGAAAGTCTCAGTTTGTGATTAGTTCTCTGACAGTTTAGAGTCTTTCAGTCACAGAAACATTTGAACCCCTCCAAGCTGCCCGCCGGACTTGAGCTGCAAGACGCATTTAAAGATGCTGCAAATGGCTGCAATTAAACCGATTCAGTTATTATCCCATCACTGGCAGCGCTTCCTGCTAACAGCTGCACCACAGTGTAATTTACTTCAGATCAGCGGGTGACCTTTGACATTTCAAAACGAGCTGTGATTGTGCAGCTGTGTGTTTTTTTTGGGGGTTTTTTCTGGGTGATGAATGGATGTTTTAGTTGATCCTCTCCTGTCTGTTCGTTTCAGGTCTTTTCTATCAGCTGACTGGTGTGAAACACTGAAATCATGGAAGAGCTTCACGACGTGCAGCTGACAGAGATCAAACCTCTGCTCACAGGACAGGTGAGGGGCGGGGCTTAGCACAGCTCAGACATGGAGTTATGAAGCTGAAATCGTTCCTGTAGTCCTGATAGAGAGCGATGGTCTGTCATCCAGTTCTCTGTGTTGTTGTTGCAGAATAGGAGCAACCTGCAGGATGTCAACTGCAAGGTGAGTTCAGCCGGTCGGCTTCACAACTGATTAGTGTGGAAGGATTCAAACCAGGCAGCACAGAGTTATCACTTCATAAAGGTCTGAGTGTGTGTGTCGTCCAGGAACACGACGTGGAGACGGCACATGGAGTGCTGCACGTCACCATGAGGGGCGTCGTCAAGGGCAACCAACCCACAATCCTCACCTACCACGACATTGGGCTGAACCGTGAGTAGATACGGAGCTGCAGAAGGAGACCAGGGGACATCTGGACGTGTCCTGATGTCCTCATGTCTCTGTGTGTCTCTCTGTCTGTCTGTGTGCAGACAAGTCCTGCTTCAACACACTGTTCAACTTCGAGGACATGCAGGAAGTGACGCAGCATTTCTCTGTGCTGCATGTTGATGCTCCTGGACAGCAGGACAATGCTCCAATCTTCCCCACTGGGTAGCACACACACACACACACACACACACACACACACACACACACACACACACACACACACACCACAACCAAGTGGCCTCAGTGATTGTGTACTGAGTGCCATGGTGCCCTCGTCTGGTCAGAAGGAGCTACAACAAGCGGCTCATGTGAAATCAGGATGGGAGAGCAGTAATTAGCAGTGTGTGTGTGTGTGTGTGTGTGTGTGTGTGTCCAGGTACCAGTACCCCACCATGGAGGAGCTGGCTGAGATGCTGCCACCTGTCCTCTCCAAGCTGCAGTAAGTCCTCTGTCCTCTGGAACAGGAAGGGAGTGATGGGGCGGGGTCACTCAGCGGTCATTCAGAGGTCACTCTAAGGTCACTCTGAGTCTGGTTGTGTCTTCAGGGTGAAGAGTGTGATCGGTATTGGGGTCGGAGCCGGAGCCTACGTCCTCACTAAGCTGGCTGTAATCAATCCCACCAGTCATTTTCAGTTCCATTCTGACTCTTCCCAAAGCTCCCAGTAAAACCAGTTGTTGTTTCAGATGGACAAGCCCAGCTTGGTGGAAGGTTTGATTCTGATCAACATCGACTTGTGTGCCAAAGGCTGGGTGGACTGGGCCGCCTCCAAGGTAACTGTCTCCCTAGACGCAGGCAAACGAGCGAAGCAGAGACACAAACTGAGCCTCCATTTTGTTTCCTGCAGCTGAGCAGCTGGACCAGCAGCCTGGTGGACAACATCATGGGACACCACTTCACCTCTGTGAGGGACACCGCACTGTCCTCATGTCCTACAGGTCCCACAGCATGTACAGACAGCACTTTATCTCTGTGTGTGTGTGAGCAGGAGGAGTTACTGGAGAACAAGGAGATCATTCAGACGTTGAGACTCCACATCTCTCAGGACATTCCTCAGGAGAACCTGGCCTTGTTCTTCAGCAGCTATGAGAAGTGAGGCTCCGCCACTCACTTCCTGTCAATTCAGACGATTAATCCGGATTAATCAATCAGTGAAGTAATCAGCTACTTATTCAGTAATCAACTGGTAACACTCAGAGCATCAATGAAGCCAAAACTGAACAAAAATATAAACATTTAGCATTTAAGAGAAAATGTTCAAATCAAAACTCAAGAGATTTTTTTATCTTCACCAGGTTCACATGATGTAAAACATCTCCTATTAAAGCTTCACTGTCATTTTTATGATTTTTTTTTTTACTGATTTGTTGAAACTCACTATTTTGAGACAGTTTGAGGTGATCTGTGAAAAATTAAGCCCCTCTGCCGTCTCCCAGTGCTAACTAGAAACAACCAATCAGGGCCAGGAGGCGGGTCTTATCAATGCTAAAGTTAGTTAGCATGGCCACCATGATGTTGGCAAATGAAATTCTTTCTCTGCCATCACAACATTTAGCAGCAAGTACATGAGGATGATGTACTCATATATTTATTAAAGCTGTCACAACGTGGTGACAGTTTTAAGGAATGTATAAAAACATATATGCTGCAGTTAACGTCCTGTGTGTGTGTGTGTGTGTGTGTGTGTGTGTGTGTGTGTGTGTGTGTGTGTGTGTGTGTGTGTGTGTGTGTGTGTGTGTGTGTGTGCACGCGCGCGCGCGCACATCAGCCGTATTGACCTGGACATAGACCGACCCATCCCAGGTCTCACTGGAAGCGACATCGTCACGCTCAGGTAACTCCGCCCCCAACCTGAACTCACCTGGTCGCCCGGTTCCTGTCAGCCGCTCTGATTGGCTGCTTGTTCCTCAGGTGTCCTGTTCTGCTGGTGGTCGGAGACATGTCACCTGCTGTGGACGCGGTGGTGAGTCTCCATCCTCTTCCTCCTTAGAGTCCAGCTCTCTGATTGGTCATCTGTCTGCAGTATTTATATTTAGTTTTATTCCCTTTTCTTATTTTAAAAGTTATTCGTATTTTTCTGGATTATTGTCATTTTAAGAACGTTTTCCTTGTTTGTTGTGCAGGTGGATTGTAACTCCAGACTGGATCCCACCATGACCACCCTGCTGAAGGTAGCCACCTGTTCAGACCTTGTTACCATGACAACGTCTGTTAATTATTGCAATAAATGATAATGCTGTTTCTAGAACATTTTCAAGTAATATGTTGACACTTGGCATAACAATGGAAGTTCGCCTTCTCAGAGAACAATACTGGAACTGTTTACTTAATTATTCAAAATAAAACAACCCAAAACAATAAATAAAACAGAAATAGGAACCATAAATAAAATAGATCATGATGTCTCTGCCTACAAAATTTTCCTTAAAAATTATTAATCACCATAATGGAATTTATCAAGCTCATTTTAATATATAATGTGATTAATTGATTACTTGTTCATGTTTCTACATTCTTTACTAAATATGTCAATTTGTTATTAGTTTTTCTAAGTTTTTTATGGAGAGAAATTTGTTCCAATATTTTTGCAAACAAAAATTTAAATTAGGAAAAAAATGCAACTTTAAGAAACTTCATCAAAAAATACATTTTGAGACAAATGTACAAAGTATATGAAAAAGATGAACCTGCATTTGTTCAGTTTGCTACTTTTTCAGATTTTATTGTTTTCCCAAGAAAAGTTTGAGACCAAGTTTTATTAATTGCATTAATTTCAAATTGTGTTTTACACATTATGTTCCACACTATGGAAAGCCAAAAGTGTCACAAAATGCCACTTTTACCACCCAGCTGATTAAAACTAAGATAATTTATATTTATTATAAACACATAAATGTCACATCCGCCTGCTGTTATCTGATTTCTCATAGTGTGATTGTGGCTGACAGTTCAGCCTTCACACAGTGAAAGAACCAAACGTAACCAGCTGGTCTCTCTGATAATGTCATTCTTTATCTGTCCACTAGATGGCGGACTGTGGGGGACTTCCTCAGGCGGTTCAGGTGAGTTTCAGATAAACACCGGAGTTCCTGCTTCAGTTTTTAGTGTTGAATGAAAACAAAATGTTTTTTCTGTTCAGCCTGGGAGGTTAGCCGAGGCCATCAAGTACTTCGTCCAGGGGATGGGATACAGTGAGTATCTGCATGTCGGCTTCAGCTGATTAACAGGCTTTTATCCTGATCTGTCTCACATGTTCATTATAAATGAATCTGCAGCTAAAAATCCTAACATGAGAAAAGCTTTCTGCTGGAATCAATGCAGTACAGGGCTGATCTGGGGATTATTGATGATTATTAATTAGATATAAAAATGTTGTTGTTGTGCTGCTATCGGGTATTGAATAGATTATCAACAAAAAAACCAGGTGACTTTAATTCAGATAGTTCCTGCTCAGTTTGTTATTGAGTAGGTAAAGAAAACATTTTGGGGGATTTTAGTTTTTTAGAAATATTTCTTTGGTCTGTGTTGGTGATTTTGCCTTCCTGACAGAAAGTTTAAATCCTGTACTAGACGCTGCGATGATCACACAAAACATCTGGGAACCTCTTTTTGACTGACCTGGTGCAGTCAAATAGTGTGTGTGTGTGTGTGTGTGTGTGTGTGTGTGTGTGTGTGTGTGTGTGTGTGTGTTTTTGTGTTTGTAACGACCCGACATTGTTCCAAAATTGAACAGCAGGTTCTGTCTCCAAATTTGTTTAGATAAAATTAGATTTTATTGTTTGTAATATTCCTGCTGGACCCTCTGACCTTTGACCCTGCTCCCCCAGTGCCCTCGGCCGGTATGACCCGTCTGGTCCGCTCCAGAAGCCGCGCCTCCAGTGCGTCCTCGATGTGAGTCCGGCGCTGCAGCACCACTGACGCCCACCAGGGGCGCAGCTGAGGTCCAGACCATCCAGCTGGCCGGCCTTGCGATTCTGGTTCTGCTCCTCCTCCAGTTGTCAGAGTTCTTCCTGAAGAGTCCAGTTCAGGCTGGAGATCGGACCGGTGCGGGTCTGTTGTTCCCGCTGGGCACCATGGTAACGCGTTTCTCTCTTCGTGGAGTTTAGGTGCCGTTGTTCTGTGGTTCTTGTTCTCTTGGATCAGACATTTTTCTCTCTTTCTTGTGGTTCTGATCCAATCTTTTTGATATTTACTTGTCGTTGATATTTGGTTCTGTTCGGTTCCGATGGACTCGACTCCTTCAGGAAGTTAAATATTTTAAGAGTTTCACTTCCTGAAACTCATTCATGAACTAAAGCTTGAGGGGAGGTCCGATTCAACTCCAGAACCAGACTGGTTCTGCTTCTGAGTCGCAGTTGGCATGAAACCAGAACTCATCTTCATCTGCTCCGTCAGAACTTGTTTCTGGTACCACCGGGTCGGCTTGACCCGCTTCCCTCAGAATCTCTGCAGTCCGTTTGTCAGCATGCCGAGTCGTAGCATGAGAACTTTCTGTGGGTCCGATGTTCAGCTCTACTGAAGACACCAACAGCCCCAGAACCGGGAAGAACCAGAACCCGGTTCTGTTCAATTAATGGAAGTCCTTCAGGAGCTCAGAACCCTGTGGTTCCCGGAGCAGAACCGGGTCCTGCTGCGGTTCTGGTGGTTCGGATTTCCTGTTACTCTGGTTCTAAACCTGCTGGATGTTTGTTTCTGTAGTTTGTAATGAAATAAAGCTGAAATAAATCAACGGCTCCTCACTGCTCAGAACCACAGAACCAGAACCAAACCCGGTTCAAACATGGAATGACTCTGCTGCTGATCGAGTTCACTCAGCAAAAAATATGGAGACAAATTGGGGCCAAAACTTTACTCGGTTAAAACCTTATGAAATTGAAAAAAACTATAATTTTTAAAAATGAAAAGTACCGTATTTTCCGCACTATAAGACGCACCTAAAAACCTTCAATTTCCTCAAAAGCCGACAGTGCGCCTTATAATCCGGTGCGCCTTATATATGGACCAATATTGAGCCACAACAGGTCCAGCAACGGACTTTACCACAGGGGCCGCGTTTCATTGGCTAATGCCCATTTTAGGTCACAGTGCAGCTACCACGTGCGTGACCGTCTCACAAACACAAGCTACAGTAGTAAACATATGCTAATGTACATTCAAAACCATGAATGCCGACTTACCCAGCCTTGCAAGAACAACAGGCATCAGTGATCTTGTCCACAGCTATATTTATGCTGAGGGTGTGAGGATCTGCTGTTTTCCTCATCTATCGGTAGCTTTTAGCTGTGACGCGGAGGCATCCAGTGGCTCAAACACCTTGATGTCGTCCAAAAAAGATGACATGAACTTGTTGGTTCCCCTGTCCATTGTCGTGGCTGATATGTTGTGAAAATCCGGCAGAAATGCTACGCTAATTAACTCAGATCGAAATGAAAGACGTCATGTTTACACAGACATGCAGTAGGCTGCTTACGTAGTTGGTCCACTACGGTAAGCAGCCGCCTACTTCTTTTTCCCCCGTAGAAGAAGTGGTGCGCGGTGCATGCTGGGATAGTTGTCAGAACACTGGTTTGTTAATAAAGTTTGATAATACATTTAAAGGGGGGGAGGGGCAGGGGAAGAGAGACAGAGACTGCAGCGGCAGCGTGTCGGTTGGTCTGTGTTACCCAGAAAGCAGTTGGGCATAATATCGCAACACCAACACCGTGAGTGAAACGACTGGGCCAGCCTACTATATAAAGTACTCGGGGACCATTTCTTTATTAATGTGGATGTGTAATAATAGAGTATGAAGCGTCTATTCTATGCGCCTTATAATGCGGTGCGCCTAATGTATGAAAAAAGTCCTAAAATAGGCCATTCATTGAAGGTGCGCCTTATAATCCGGTGCGCCTTATAGTGCGGAAAATACGGTATTGAAACTGGAAAAAAATGACTAGAAAATACAACTTTAACCTGAAAAGAAGTTTTGAATTTTTTTCTTCAGATAAACATTTCTTTGCATTTCAGTTTTTTTTGGTCATTTCTGATTGCCTTTATTTGACAACTGTGTGTGATCCATGCCTTCGTACATGGATCACACTTTGCCCCTGCGTCACATTTAAGGAACTTTTTGGCTCCAGTTTAGCTCCGTACGGGCCCTTATCCAGCCTCAATCCAGTCCCATCCGACTCCAGACTGAAGCAGAATGTGGAGTGGGATCATTTCAGGTTCTGGGTCAGACAGAGCCAGGCAGAGAACCCAGACCCACCCAATGCAGACAGAGCTCTGAATCAGAGCTGGATCAGAACCGCCTCCAACTTTATTCCACTTCCATCAAAAACAGCAAATTACTTATGAATAAAACCTGACTGCAGATCATACAGTTTATTATCTAACGGTGGGAAAACTTTAACCCTTCAGAACCTCCAAGGGTCAGAAACTATCATCATCCTCTCAGGTCCAGTTTGTTCCAGCCAAATTGTGGTTCTGGTGAGGAATGAAGTCTGTTGGGTTCATGGTGTTCAGCTGGCAGCAGGGGGCGCCGTCTTGCTGCAGAGTCTTCCCAGCAGGCCGGCCATCTGCAGCAGGGAGTTCACTCCTTCAGCCACCCGCATGTGAGTGAAGCCGATCTCCTGGAGGAAACGAGAGAGAACCAGTTCCTGATTACATCAGGTCCAAACGGACGGGTTTACAGCGTTTTCTCTCAGTTTAAACAAAAACAAACAATGTTTTAAAAAAAAGTTAAACCTGCACAATGTGGAAACGGACAGACTTGAAATGAATCAAATTCCTTCCACTCAATTATTCACTAATTGAGTGAATAATTAGTTTATATTTTAGCCTGTTTGAGAACTTTTTGTTCAAACTGTAGTCTCAGCTCTATGGAGGCCCAAACATGTAAACAAAGAATGGATGCAAACAACAAATGCTGCAACTACAGAAAATAAAAGCAAAATGGAAAACGTTGCAAACTTGCTCCACAAAACGCAAGTCCTCCAGACCACCAGGAGGAGTCGACTAACAAATTATACAGAAGTGTAACATAAAGTTGGACAAAGAAAAGATGTGCTATATACTCAAGCTTACATAGGTAATACAGACTCCCCCTAGTGGCCTGGAGGAGTTCTGTTTTATGGAAAGACCGCAACGTTTTCCCTGTTTGTTCTATTTCATGTTTTTGGAGTTTGGATCATTTTTTCCTTCAGCCTCACTGAGGGAATCGTTTTACTTTCTTGTTTATGCAGCAGAGTTAAAAACATCCAGAGTCAACGCAGCTTTTACTTCCTCATTCAGTCTGGGAAGCTTTTTAAAAAGTGCTCTAATGCTCCAATAAATCCTCAAACAAGCTCCAGTTTTTCTCAAAATCACACAAAATCAGCAGATTCCAGCAATTTTTGTGCTAATGCATAACTGAACATTTTTTCTGTTTTGCAGAAAATGGTAAAAAATATTGAGTTTAAGCAATGCTAACTCCCACCTGCAGGTGGCAGTATTTCTTACCGAAGCTTGATGTCAAGTTTTAGAAAAGAAATAAAACTCATCAAGTTATTTAAGTTCTTTAAAGAATACAAATGTTAGAGTTTATCTCTCTGATGTTTCTTTTTTTCTTTTAAATGTACATTTTGGAGGAAAAAAATCTTGTGAAGTTCCTAGTAAGCGGAGTTAAAGCAGCGCCAGCGGACCGGTGATTGTGCTCAGTATTTCCTCCTGCGCCTCACCTTGATGAACTCCAGCTTCAGGTACTCGGCCATCTGGAAGGTTTTGCAGACCCTGAAGATGTTCCCCATGATGTCCTCGGGGGAGTAGCCCAGCGCCCACAGCTGCTCCACCACCCGGTACGCCGCGTCCACGTCCCCGGCCACGCAGTGTCCCAGCATGCTTTTCACCAGCAAGGGATGCGGCTCATCGCACACTTTGAACACATTCTCGCTGTTGATGTAACCGAAGCCAGAGTGGGTGGACTGCAGGTTG
This sequence comes from Poecilia mexicana, assembly GCF_051168715.1. NCBI lineage: Eukaryota > Metazoa > Chordata > Actinopteri > Cyprinodontiformes > Poeciliidae > Poecilia > Poecilia mexicana. The sequence continues at coordinate 21,629,275 of NW_028263392.1, forward strand.
TTCAGTGCCTGGAACCGAACCAGAACCATCAGCAACGCCCGGCCCGGCCCAGCCCCGCCTCCAGTCTCATAGCCCCGCCTCCTCAACAAGGTCATTATATTTAACCAAAACTAACAAAAACTGAAATTGAGAAAACATTTTTGTTAACTGAAATAAATAAAAACTATAATTACTGGGGAAAACTATGAAATTTCTGCATTTATGAAACAAATATATGTAGGTTATAGATGCAACATCCTTTGTTTTTGTGTTTATGAATCTATTTATTAGCATACACACTGTAAAAACTAACTGAATTGGACAAGCAAAAAGTCCCAAAGAAACAAAGCTAAGCTACACTGAAGAACCCAGAACCATCATGACCCGCCTCTGACCCCGGCCCCTCACCTGCCGCATATCCCCCTGCGCTGTGAAGATGACGGCCTCCAGCCCGTCATCAGACACGGCCAGCTGCTCTCGCTCCACCACTTCCTGCAGGCGGGCCAGCACCTGGCCGTCCGTCAGCTTGGCGTAGCGTAGCACGGCGCAGCGCGACTGGATCGGCTCGATGATCTTGTCAGAGGCGTTGCAGGCGAGAGCAAAGCGCGTAGTTTTGGAGTAGATCTCCATGATCCTCCTGAGCGCCTGCTGAGCGCCATCCGTCATGCTGGGGGCGGCAGAGCAGTTTCATCAGGACAGGACGTAAAGCAGGAAGTCTCTGTGGGAATGAGTCTCCGTTCACCTGTCTGCTTCATCCAGGATGATGATCTTGTGTCGACCTTTGGGCAGCGTGACTTTCTGCTGAGCGAACATCTTGATCTTGTTTCTCACCACATCGATGCCCCTGCAGAGCCACCGTCAAGTTTAGTCATTAAAGCCCCGCCCCCTGGGACAGCATCACTAAAGCCCCGCCCCTCTGACAATGGACCACTGGGTCTCACCTGTCGTTGGAAGCGTTGAGCTCCAACACGGCGTCCTTCATGGCGGCCCCCAGCAGAGTGCGGGCCAAACACAGGATGCTGGTGGTCTTCCCTGTCCCTGGAGGTCCTGAACCGCACCAAAACATCTGGATCAGTTCCTAAAACTATAAACCAGCAACAAAGCCCCAAGTAACATCCCCCCATCACTGTGCATGACTGGTGATGTTTTGTTCTGAAATGGTTGGCTGAACAGATGCCTGCATGGTCTTTCTTTTTTTTTTTTTTACATGAAGTCAAGCTGAACTTAAGGATTTCTGGGTATTATAGATTTACAGACAAAAGTTGTGTGTTATTTTTTTCTTACATGCAAAATGTATCATTTTTGAGTCTGTATACTCCAGTTAATGATTAATGACCAAATTAGTTGATCATTACTTCAATAATCGATTAATTCTAATTCAAAACCTTCGAAATAAAATGCGTTAACTTATTATCCTCCAGATCAGTGATCTGAAGGAGCCTGAATAAAACAAAACCTCATAGCCTGGATGGAGCTTCACAGGAACAGCTGAGGAAGAAGCAGCAATGTTTTTAAGATTGGACCCAAAGGAAGCTGGTACCGATAAACTAGAAGACAGAATCCCGAGAAATCCCAGGACGAAAGGCTGAGGTCTAACGGATTAATAACAACTGGGAATAAAGTTTAGGAATACAAATGCTCGTATTTCTCCCGAAACTTCAATAGCCCTGGAAAGCCCTCTGTTCTAATAGGCAACTCTTCCAGACCTTGTTAGGGGTTAAACGTCACTTTTTTTTTGTCAAGAATCCTTTCTGGTTCTGACCCAGCTTCCAAACTCTGCCACCATGTTGTTTGACACTTTTTCCTTCCATCTTCCAAACATCTTTTATTCTTTTCCTGTACGTTAACATTTCCCTGATTAACACATCCAGACTGCTATGTTTCCTCCGGATTCACACCGACCTGCTATGATGATGTTCGGGACGTTTCCTTCCCTGGCGAAAACCTCCAGGCGGCTCACTGTCTCCTCGTTCCCAACTATCTCATTCAGTTTCAGCGGCCGGTACTTCTCCACCCAGGGCAGCTCGTAGGAACTCCCGGAGCTTTTCGACGAGGACTCCCCGGCCTCGGTGTCCGTCTTTACCCCGCTTCCACTCGGCTTCTGGTCACTTTCCCTGTCTGCCATCTCGACGTCCATGTTGTCTTGTCCGGTTGTCAACCCGCGAAACGGGAACTAAAACCTCATTGGCTGGGAGTTTATTTTCGAAGGAGGTGATTGGATAAGAAAAGCTCGCGGTAAGTCAGTGAAGCAGAGTGGCTTCGCATCATTTCCCACCGGGCGAAGCAGGCGGCGCGCTGGACTGGGTGAAGTGTACTCCGAATTTCCACTATAATCCAGAAAGCTCACGTTTCTGCACTCGGAAACATTAGAATCCATCCATCCATCCATCCATTCATCCATCTTCTGTACACCTTTGTCCCTAGTGCGGTCGGGGGGTTGCTGGTGCCTATCGCCAGCTAACGTTCTGGCGTGAGCCGGGGTCACCCTGGACATATTGCCAGTCTGTTACAGGGCAACACAGAGACAAGACAAACAACCACACACACACACACACACACGCACGCACGCACGCACACACACACACACACACACACACACACACACACACACACACACACACACACACACACACACACACCTAGGGAGAATTTGGAGAGGCCAATTAGAAACATTAGAACATTTACTTTAAATATTAGACACAACATAAAAGATAACATTCAACACTGATTGAAAACTCACTTCATTCTGAGCAAACAGCATTTACAATGCTTTTAAAATGTTTTCACCCTATTGGATGTTAGGGTTTTACCCTTTTTATTTATTTTACAGTTCAATTATGATAAACAAAATTTGACATTTTAACTGAAAAAAATACAAAAAAAACTTTAATGCCAAAGTAAAACCGGTCTACATCTTGATGTAAAATTACTGTATTATCTACTTGGGAATTTGTGTCTATTTTTATTTATTCTTTTTTAAACCACTTTTGAATTTGTCTATTTTAATTTATTTTTCTTTCGTAATCCACTCTGTGAATTTGTGTATATTTACTATTTTTGTGTACAACTGGATCTTTTCTGTTAGTTTAACTGTTGCTTCAGTTTAACTGACTGCTGTTGATCCAGTTGAGCGCCCCCTGTGGTCAGATGAGGGAACAGCAGCTGGTTTCTCTCAGGAAGCCGTCACCGACCGCCGGGACCGAGCCAGTTCCTGCTTCCGCAAACAGAGCGCTGTTCCTCAGTTTATCGGCTCATCAATGCAGCGACTGCCTTTCGCTTCCTGGCTGTGCTCTACACCCCTCTCTGCCCCGACATTTATGAGTAATTGATCCACGACATGACGGCCAACAGCCGCTGTTCGGTCGCGGAGCCCCCGGGGCTGGAGACCCAGCGGCGGGAGATCGAGTGTCTGCTTCGGGAGAGTGAGCTCCAGGCTGGGGACAGCTGGTGAGTGTCCGCCCAGACCCACGGAGTCATTTTGAAAGGCTCCACCACTGGTGTCGCTGGTTTACAGTCACTATAGCAAGAGCTGTCTGGTTCTGGAGTGGTTCTGGTGTCGGTTCGGGTTGTTTGGGATTTTTAACGGCTCGGCGTTTCCTGTTAGCCTGAGCTAGCTGACCGTTAGCAGTGTTAGCCGCTAATGCTAACAGGAGGAATTAAAGGGAAGTAATAACAACTTTCAGGTGGTTGTTTTTATTTATCTGAGCTGGGTTCGGTTCCGCTAAGTCCAGCTTCACATATAGATCCAACACCTCTCACTTAGAACTGGAAATAGACGCAAATATTTTCAGTTTCGATTCTCTTGTCAGACCAGAACCTCCCTGAAGGAATCTTCTCACTTATTTCATGTTTTCTCCTTTGTAATTCTAAAATAATTTCTCCATTTAATAAAATGATCAAAAACGTGAATATCAAGACATTATGTGAAGCAGAAATAAATCTTAATAAATAAGATTATCATAAACAAAGTCAGTTTATTTCAAGAAATTAATTTTAAAAAGTAACACTTATATAAAACAGATTATTTACATTGTGAAATGTTTCAATCTTCATGCTCTGGTCAGCACAGTCATGGCGAATACTGCTAACTTGACAGTTGTCAAGCAGACTGTCACTGTTTTCTTAGTAGCTAAACAACCAGCTTCTCATACAGCTATAGCTAAATGTATTAATGGAAAGTTGAGTGGAAGGAGAAAGTGTCTTGAGAGCCCATTTAGGAGTTTGGAAGAGAATTACAAGGTGTGGTCTGGAAACCGAACTTACAACCAGTCAGATCAGATGAGTTGACATGAAGAAATGCAGCGATCATTCCTTCATTTGTAGCTCTAAGAGTTAGGATGATGCTATATTAGCTTTGACCTTACTGACATAAACGACATTTGGTTTTTAACATGTAGAAACCCAAACAAATATGGCTGCTGGGTTTGTTCTCACCTTCCCTCATAAAATCAGGAGCCTGTCTTCTTCTTCTGCTCCTGTTTTTATGACAGCCAATAACCGTTCACATCCTTTCTGGGAGATTTTTGATCAGCTTCTCTCTTCGGATCGTCCCGTTTGCTTCTCTTCTCCAGAGTTTTTGCTGAGTCGGTTGAGTCAGGAATTAAAATTAAAACGGCAGAGAATGAAAACAATTCTAATAAAAAATGACCAAAAAACAAACGAGAAACAAGAACCATCAACAAAGAGCCATAAAAACCAGACGAGACTCTGCTTTTCATCTGGAAACAAGCCTGACTGCCAGATCTGACTGGAATCAAGTTTTCCGGAAACACTGAGTTATTTTTTATCACCTTGAAATATGAAAGGAAACAAAAACAAATGTAAATATTGTTGAATAAACTGGATAGTTTTAAAGGTGTTAGGAGATCCTGATGCAGGTCAGAGGTCGTGTTGCTGCTGCTGGTTGATCAGATCTGTGGTTCTTCCTCATGTTTTCCATCTGCATGCTGCCACCGCTCCGTGACTCTGCAGGCTCCTCGCCTGGTTTTACTTTCTGTTCTCCGTTAATAAGTCATGAACGTCTGCTGCTTTGATTCCTGCTCCTGTTTCCATCCCAGGCGTCAAGCTTCCTCTGGTTCAGACGTTTACTTGCATTCAAACTGATTTATGAAGCAAAGTAATGAAATGATAATGAGGAGGAAATGTTCTGTGATGTGTTTTAGAATCATCTGGCTGAATCTCCTTTAGCAGATCTCAGTTGAAGCTGCTCTTTACTCCAGTTTATTTCAAGTTTTATCAAACATTTTTGTTGAATTTTATGATAAACCAACAGAAAGTGGAAGAGAAACAATCTGATGGTTCAGGATTAAAAATGGCGGCCAGCAGTAAGCTAACGAGTCGATGCGAGTCGTCGCTGCTTTCAGTTTCTTCTTTTTTATTGATGCTCATGTGAGGAAGACAAACATTAACCTGCAGCACAAATCAATGCACAGGTCCACAGATCAGGCTGGAGGATCTATTATAGATACATTAGCTGTGGACTCTACAGATCTAGAAGAGAAACAACTATTATTGTTCCAGAAAGGGGAAATAAGATTTGTTTTTTATCCAGCTGTGTTGAAAAGCCACAGCTGACAAAATAAAAAGTTCTGTCTGGAAATGAAACGGCTGACTTTACCTGGAACACATCGCTGTGACGCGTTCAGGATGAAGTCCTGCAGCTTTACTCTGAAAAACTTTGTTCAAAAATACTGAAGAATTGATCAGTGTTGTGAATAATAATGTATTTTAATACAATATATGTATAACATTTTCACAAAGAATGGCACTAGTATGTAAATAATATTGTTGTTTTCCATAAAATACATTTTTATGAATCAATACTCTGCTTTTTGAAACGTAATTTCCTTTAAAAATTGAATCTCCAAAATGTATTAAACATAAAGGCTCAACTAAAATGGTTCTTTAATTTGTAAAAATACATTTAAAGTAGATATTATAAAAACATTGATTTTGAACAGTCAGGTTACTTTTGTTGCTCTGAACAAATTTTGGACCAAAGAGAAAAGTGGTTGTAAAAGTTGTTGAGCACTGGCCTAGTCAAAGTCCAGACTTAAATCTAACTGAGAAACTGATGGTACTGAGACTAAACCTCAGTCTGTAGCTGGACCTGCAGTCAGAGCTGAAAACAAAAGCATGCCACACTTTTCAGATTAGTGTTGGTAAACATGTTAAAAACCAGATAAATGTTTGTCCCATAAATCGTTGGGGTTTGATACATGAACACATCTTGTAGTTGGATTGGATCCTGATCAGAATGGATCCGGAGTGGCGGCTGACCCGGTCCGGTTTGGTTCTGCAGGTATGTGGTGGACCGGCGCTGGTTTGAGCAGTGGAAGGAGTTTGTGGAGAGCGGAGACCAGAACTCGTCGTCCTTCCCGGGTCAGATCGACAACACCGAGCTGTTTGAGGGTCAGTGAACGTCTTGCTCAGTTTCGATGGGTTCTGATGGGTTCTGATGACCCGTCTCTGCTGTTTCCAGACCTGGACTCGTACCACCTGAAGGAGCGCCTGGTGGAAAACGAGGACTTCATGCTGGTTCCGGCTGCGGCCTGGCACAAACTCCTGCAGTGGTACGGGATGGTGGACGGCCAGCCGGCGCTGGAGCGGAAGGTGAGCCCACCAGAACCGTGGTGGGGGGGTCTGGGTCCGGACTCGTGTGACGTCTGGGTCTGCTTCAGGTGGTGGACCTGCCCAGCACCCTGAAGGTGGAGGTGTACCCCGTGGAGATCTTCCTGTGTCTCCATAGCAACATGGAGAACGTGACCAGCGCCCAGTTCAGCCGCACCGACAGCATCTGTGAGTAAAGGACCGGTTCTGATCCTCTAGAACCACTGATGAACAGCAGGCTGTCGTCAGCATGGGGGTCAAAGTTCACATCATGTTTTCTCATAATGAGTCCCAGTTTAAGGAGGTGAAGAACCAACAGAAGTGATTCGGGTCCAGAACCCTGTGGAACACCAGACAGAACGACCGAGTCCAGAACCAGACTGAGAACTCTGCTTCTAGAAACGATCAGAAGGAAGTCGTAAAAATGTTGAGATGAAATTGTGAAAGTACGAAGAAAACTCATAACAATAAGAACATGGTTGTAAAAATATGAAGATGAAGTAAAAAATACCAGAATAAAGTCGTAACCCTGAGAAAACAAAGATCTGTGTTAGTGAGGAATGTTGAACATCCTGTGAAGTTATGCTTCATGTTCTGATTAGTCTGCCAATATTTGATCAATGGCAGCATTATTAGAATAAATTAAGATATTAATAAATGTTTCTGATGATCCTTTTAGCAGGATCTTCCCTCTCTTCTCCTTCTGTGACCTTTAACCTCTGAAGTCTTTGTCAGGCAGCAGGTGCTGGTTGAATATGTCTGAACTCAGGCTGCTTATAATGAACCAGATAAATATTGATCCAGCAGGTAGAACTGATATCAGTGAGGCTGATTCTAATCAATAATTGATCATTTTGTGTTGCATCAGATCTGCATTTCCTGCAGGTTTGTCTAATCAATGTGAGGCATAACTCTGTGTGTGTGTGTGTGTGTGTGTGTGTGTGTCTGTCTCCAGACGCCATCCAGACGGCCATGTGTCAGACCTTCTCCGTGCCTCCGGGCTCTGAGTGCCGGCTCTGGATGAAAAGCTCTGACAGCAGCTGTGAGCGCCTCAGGAACGTCCAGGTCAGCGTGCTGGACGCCTGCTTGAACTCCGGGATGGTGAGGACACACACACACACACACACACACACACACACACACACACACACACTGATCTCCACTCCACAGGTGACACAGTGTGTGAAATGATCCAGGAACAGAGATTTTCCATGATGAAACCAGTGTCTCAAAGTTCTTGTTAACGTGTGTGTGTGTGTGTGTGTGTGTGTGTGTGTGTGTGTGTGTGTGTGTGTGTGTGTGTGTGTGTGTGTGTGTGTGTGTGTGTGTGTGTGTGTGTGTGTGTGTGTGTGTGTGTGTGTGTGTGTGTCAGACGGTCATCATGGAGACGAGGAACGCTGACGGTACCTGGCCCAGCTCCAGACCTCAGATCATGTAAGGATGAACTCTCTGGGTTTTCTCAGATGTTTTCTGCATCGGTTCAGTTTAAATTTACAGCTTTTTGCCCCGGAGGCAAAAAGTTTGGACACCTCTGATCTAGAGAGCTTGAGGAAATGCTGGAAGGCAAATTAAACACTCTTAGAGCCAAGAAAAAACCTTACTGTGAGGAACTGCAGGCAGTAAACATGTAGCGATTGATGAGTGGGCCGATTGATCGGCCGATAGGTACATGTGAAACTGATCCACAGAGGTCTGAGAATCAGCCACCTTTACCTTCTGCAGTGAGATAAACCTGAGCGACGGGTCACCAGGTCACACCTGCACCTTGCTGGTTAACAACTTACCAACTCTGCAGACAAAAAAAATTGGCTGCTCACTTTTCAGACCAATATGGTAACTTTATTTTTTCTTTTTAAATGATAAATGTAGCGTCTTTTTTGATGTTCCTGGAGAATTTGGTGACAGTTATATTAAAAAAATCTCTATCAGGAAGTCAGTTTCTTTAAAGATCAGCCAGGAATCCTCAATCGGAGCAGTTCCAGCAGAAATGTGTTTTTACAGGAGCTGAGCTAAATATCATCTCCACCAGGTTTGATAGATCCTCAGTTTGAGTCGTTCTCTGTCGGCCGAAGTTCCCTGGATCCAGACTGAAGTTTGTGTTTCTGCAGGAGAAACTCTGCAGAGGAGCAGGACTCGTACCGAGGACAGCCGGGGGTCTGCGGCCTCACCAACCTGGGCAACACCTGCTTCATGAACTCCGCCCTGCAGGTCTGACACACACACACACACACACACACACACACACACACACACACACACACACACACACACACACACACACACACACACACACACACACACACACACACCATAAAATATGGGATGATTTCAGTAAACATCTGGATGGATTCTGGAATAAAACATCAACTTTGATCCCAAAGAAACAGTTTTTCAGACCTTTATTTTGGCGATCCTGCGTTTCCTGTGTGCAGTGTCTGAGCAACACCCCTCCCCTGACGGAGTACTTCCTGCAGAGCTCCTACCTGGACGAGCTGAACTTCACCAACCCTCTGGGGATGAAGGGCGAGATCGCCGAGGCCTACGCTGACATCATCAAGCAGATGTGGTCCGGCCGCCATTACTCCGTGGTGCCGCGCGTTTTCAAGGTACCGCCAGTGTGTGTGTGTGTGTGTGTGTGTGTGTGTGTGTGTGTGTCAGTGACATGCGGTGAGGTTCATGACTGGTGAGGCACAGACTCCTCCAGAATTTGATATACAAATCCAATATAGAACCTATATTTTAAATTTGACTATAAGTAAGTAAAGCTTCCAACAATATAATAGTAAGAAGGATAAAATATTAACATTTTTGAAATTATTGGAGTGTTTTCTGTCCTGCCATGTCCATGCTTCTCTTTCCTTTTCTGTCTCCATTCTGTTGTAAACAAAATGTTCTTGTTTCTCATTTTCTTTAATTTTCTAAAATCTTTCAGCCAAAGAAAATAACGTTTCTGTTCCGTCTGTAATGCCCCCGACTGTTTTCAGGCTTTTCAGCTAGAAGAGCAGCTCCTTGTGTTTATGGTAGGGCTGTTGTAAACGAATATTTTAGTAATCGAGTAATCTATCGATTATTCTTACGATTAATCGAGTAATCGGATAAAAAAATATTATAAAATGAAATATTGGTAAATCTGGCATAATACCGGTGTTACTATCAGATATCAATATCAGTCCAATTTTTCATTTCATATTTGAGCATCCCTAACAGTTGCTTTTTTGTAGTTTAGAAAACTAACCTGTAACAATAATAGCTCACTTTCTAAGTTAACCAGAAGAAAAGTTATAGAAAAATCTGAAATTATATTGAATTTAATAACAAATAGGCAGGCTCACAAATATGCTTATAAAAAATGTCTACAATCCAGCTTTTAGTTTATGTATTCATCTTCAGTGAGTTTAATAGATTAATTAAACTCACCTTGCCACCTAACCTGTCACGCTTTGGGTTTGAAAATACGGGAAATGCCGCCTGGAGTGGGAGGAGAGGGCGAATGAACGAACGTGGGGTGGAGGGGAGGAAATAGACCAGCGGACTGACGAACCGTTAGACCGGGGGACGAACACGGGGGGAAGCAATAAGGGATATTTACGACACCTTCACTGGTCACACTCAGAAACTCATCTACCAGCCATGTACGATGCGCTCCGCCACCCGTTTCTTCAGACCGGGATATGAAATGTATTGTGCGGTTCGTCGGTAAAGCTACATTTACACGGTAAGCATCAGCTACTCAGCCGCCCGCCCTGTTCAGGCTATCCGCTCACCTCAGCGCTCTTCCCGCCGTTCGCTTTCAACCAGCAGCCCCGGAGGAGAAATGCTGCCGTACTCCAGGCATTCCCCCAGTCATGTTAAGGATGCTTATTGGTTCCCCAAAAACGATAAAAAGTCGGGCATTATCATCAATCCATAAAATCCCCACGGGCCAATCTTGAAGATTGGACTTTATGCCGCTGAGACTTAGCTTTTGTCAACAACTCAGAGGCGGAAGTGAGAGCTCCGCGCAACGCAAATGAAGTCCCGGCCGGAACACGGTGCGCTAACTAATAAAACATAAATTAACGAAGCTTCGAGGCAGGTAAATTTTCCTCGAGGAATTTTAGTAATCGAGGTACTCGAATCATTCGAGGAATCGTTTCAGCCCTAGTTTATGGGACTCATTACTGCCCCCTATCAGTGAGGCGCAGTACTTTCTGCCTCATGCACCAATTGCCTGCTTCATTCACTTATATGGTACAGCGCCCCCAGAGGTGAGGCACAGCACTGCGCTGCCTCACCTCTGGTCGCGTGTCTTTGTGCGCAGACCAAGGTGGGCCACTTTGCGTCTCAGTTCCTGGGCTACCAGCAGCACGACAGCCAGGAGCTGCTGTCCTTCCTGCTGGACGGGCTCCACGAGGATCTCAACCGGGTCAAGAACAAGGAGTACATCGAGCTGCGTGACGCCGACGGCCGGCCGGACCAGGTAAGCGGCGCCGGCCGAACCGCCGCCCGATGTCTGCGTCCAGGAAACGAACTCTGTGTCTCCACAGGAAGTGGCAGAGGAGGCATGGCGGAACCACCGGCGGCGCAACGACTCGGTGATCGTCGACACGTTCCACGGCCTCTTCAAGTCCACGCTGGTCTGCCCCGAGTGCCACAAAGTGTCTGTGACCTTCGACCCCTTCTGCTACCTGAGCGTCCCTCTTCCTGTCAGTAAGGAGCGCGTCATGGAGGTCTTCTTCGTCTCCCTGGACCCCCACGCCAAACCGGTGCAGGTAGGCCGCCATGCTGCGCCGCTGCTGCGTCTGCAGAAACACGCAGACCCTCACTGCGTTTGTCTCTGCAGCACCGGGTCGTCGTCCCCAAAGCAGGAAGAGTATCGGACCTCTGCGCCGCTCTGTCCGACATGACCGGCGTCCCGCCCACACAGGTGAGATGCCACTGGACCAGAACAAACAACTTAACGTCCTTTAGATTCATCATCCTGCAGAACGCCTGATGATGGAAGACATTAAAATAAAAAATCAGATTTTTTTTCTCAGAATCTTGAATTTTCTCTGCTGGAATTATGACCAAAAATATTCAGAATTCTCACTTTTTTTTCCCCCCACTGGCTCTAATGTTCTTCCATAGTTCTGAAACATGCATATATTGAATGTTTTTATTATTCGGCTGCTGAGCATCAGATGGGAATTCAACCTCAAAGTTTCATACAATCTGAGTAGAAATGATATAAATTATTTATCAAGCAAACTGACAGAAGTTTGCATCACTCTGACCACTAGGTGGCAGTGAACTCCTTCCAGTACAATCCTTGGTTTGTGTAGAAAAAGCAGCTCCAGGCCTCCAGGGACAGAAAAGCTGCTTTTAATGGAAAAAAAACAAAAAGTATTTTTGGTCTAGTTTGTCTTAGTGCATGTGAAATAAGACATAATTAACCTACATGGAACTTTTCATGCGAAATATCGGAGCTGGTTTGACGGTGGTGGGAAACCTGAGGCTGAGCTCAGGGTTCTGATCCGGTTCCACAGAACCGAGCCTGAAGCTTCCTGTTCCTGCTCTGTGTTCCAGATGGTCGTCGCTGACGTCTTTAATCATCGTTTCTATAAAATCTACAACCCTGAGGAATCCCTCAGCTGCATTCTGGACCGAGACGACATCTTTGTGTGAGTAAACCAGAACCGGATCAGTTCAGCAGGTCAATCAGCCCACAGGCATCTGATGGCCTGCTGCCAGCTGATTGGTTGCCAGTTGTCTGGTGTGATCCGTCGTTTGATTGGTCAATGTGATCTGTCATGTGATTGGTCGGTGTGGTGGCTCCCTGACAGCAGCCGTTTCTCCTGCAGGTATGAGCTGAGTCAGCAGGACGAGGACTCGGTGCTGCTGGCGCTCTACCTGAGGGAGCGCTCCCACTACAGGGACTACGGCTCCAGCAGCAACTCGTACGGAACCACGCTGTTCGGACATCCGCTGCTGCTCAACGTGCCGCGTGGCAGCTGCAGCCAGGAGGCGCTCTACAGCCTGTTCCTGCAGCGGCTGGCGTAAGCGACACTCTGTCGGGGGGGCGGCCCGGTTTCCCTGCAGGTCTCAGCTCAATCTGTCCGGCTGTCTGCAGGCGCTACGTTCGACCTCCTGACCCCGCCGAGGAGCTGGAGGAGGAGGAAGAGGAGGAGGAGGAAGATGAAGAGGAGGAGCTGTATAAGACTCAAACCAACGGCATCAGTGATGGTAGGAACACAGGACGTTCTGCTGATTCCAGGCCAGAGAAACTCTGTTAGTATAAATATTACATTTAATATCAGTTTTTGTTCATGAAGCTGATCCAACATGATTTTATCAGATTTTCTTCCTAAAAATTCAATTCAGTTTAAAAATCCTTTATTTATCTCAGCAGGATAAATAAAGGATCTCCAGTAGCAGTCAGTCTCGCAACAAAACTGATGAGGCCTCTGACTGAAGTTTGTCGCTGTATGACTGTCATATTTCTGTTCCACAAGTTTTCATACGCAGCACCGGCTTTATGAGATAAAACTGAAATTATCTGAAGAACAAAACAGATTCAGGTTTAAAAGTTCTAATTTATTAAATGTGAATAAATTAGGACAAAACTACGACTTTCAAATCAAAACCGACCAACAAAAATATTACCTTCTGTTGTCATGGTAACCAGGGCCACATCTGCTCTTCGGCTAATACTGTAAATTTACACCCAAATCTGCTTTTAACTGCTTTATCAAAACTTGACTGAATCCAGAAAGTATTTAAATAAAAACCTAAAAACTGACATAGATCCAGTTTTTATTGCTGAAAACAGATTTAATCTGTTTTCAGTTTTCTTCAGAATAATAGAATTTAAATTATTTTAATTTCAGAAGGAAAACATAAAATCTTGTGAAAGTTTGGATAAAAAACAAAAAAATCAGAATATTCATTTAGCTAAAATAGTTCATGTTTAGATAATAATAATAATAATAATAATATTGTTTAGATTATTTAATAGGAAAAAATGAAAATTAACATTTTCGTGATTTTAGTTTTTTTTAAATATATTTTTTTGGTAAATGGCCTTGTGTAGCAGTCATTAAATCCATGAGTCCTGACTTCCTGTTGAGCAGTCCTGACTTCCTGTGTCCTCAGATGAGCAGAATGCCTCGGAGACGGCCGGACCCTCAGAACCAGAACCGTGTTGCAGCAACGCATCTCCAAACGGCCCAACAGATGGCCCCGCCCCAGGCCCCGACCCGGATCCCGCCCCCTCGGGTCCCGTTGCCACAGCAGGTGACCCCCCTCCTGGGGTCAACCAGGGGCTGGCCTCTCTGGACCAGGGGGACACCGAGGTCGGGAACGGCTCCCTGAACCCGGCCGCCAGCAACCCTGACGGCCTGAGCGCCGGCGGCGATCTGGGAGCCGACGGCGAAGCAGACGGGAACGCCGAGCCGCCAGCAGAGGCAGCGCAGCCTCCCCGAGAAACCACCGAAGAAGAAAACGAGGCGGACAAGCAGGAGGAAGCCCGCTCTCCCAGTCCTCCAGCCAATGAGTGTCCAGCAAAGAGGCGGGCGTGTCGCAAGAGGAGGCGGAGCCTGTTCACCATCCAGGCCGTCAACTCCAACGGGACGACCGAGAGAGGGATGGGAGAGGGAGGGAGCGCCGTGTCCTTCAGCTGTGGGTCTCACACACACACACGCACACACACACACACACACACACACACACACACACACACACACACACACACACAGTGTTTAATGTAGCTTTATGAAACAAAAGGCTGCAGGTGGAGCTGCTGGAGCTTCCTGTTCCTCCTGATCTCAGGATTCAGTTTCTCTGTGAAACTCGAAGACGTTTCTAAACATCACAGCTGCGATCAAAACTCAAACTGATCCCAGTGTGAATCTGGGCAGTGTTCGATGTTACTGAGGTTTTATTTTTATTAAAGCTGTGGAAACAAAGATTTGATCAGGTAAGAACAGAAAGTGATCAAATAAAATCCTAAAATCAGAAAAACTGAAAGATGTTCTGGATTACTGCCATCTAGTGGTGTGACTGGATAAACCAGCCAGGTACAAATAACCACTTTAATTTTTTAGTTTGGATACTTAAAATGTTTTCTAGTTCCAGTGTGAAATGTTTTTCATCATTCATTAATTAGCCATTAGCTCAATAAATGATCAAGTGTCTGAATGACTTCTGTCAGTCTGTCGTCGTTCTGATCGGTTCTGGTTCTGTTCTGCAGCTCAGCCGTACGTGGCCATCGACTGGGACCCCGACATGAAGAAGAGGTTCTACAATGAAAACGAAGCCGAGGTCAGTCTGATTCCTTATTGCCATGGAAACGTGTAGGTGTGCCGCTCACGCTCCCTGTGTCCCGCAGCGCTACGTGAAGCACGGCAGCATGGAGGTGCCGCAGCAGCAGACCACCGTCCAGCTGCAGCAGTGCATCGAGCTCTTCACCACCGTGGAAACGCTGGAGGAGGAGAATCCATGGTAACCAGCTGCCGCCGCAAACCGGCTGCTGCTGCCGAAAACGACCCACTTTTTACATACCTGAGGTTTAGTATCGGCCGATACGATGCAGGAAAAACTGATTTAAAATGTTTCTGCTGTTAAACGCAGACATAAATGTACTGAGTTAAACATTTATTTAGTAACTCTGAACCAGTTCAGCAATAAATCCATCAACAGCCTCACCAGCTTTGGTCAAATGCAGAAAAACTAATTTAATTTGTTCAGAGGAAATATGACGATAAGAGCCAACATAAAGTGATAAACTCAAACTTTATTTGAAATGGTTCAGAAAATGCAATTAGGAATAAATATAATGCAAATGAATAATACAGCATAGAACTGGACTGAATAGATCCGTCCTGATGGATCAGGAACATTCTGATACCCAATCTAGAATTATTAGTTAATATCAGAACTAATACAGATATTAATATTAGATCTGTGCATCTCTACTGCAAACTTCTGCAGGTTCTGATTGGTTCTGATCGGGTTCTGATTGGTTCTGATCCATCTGTGGTTCCAGGTACTGCCCGGTGTGTAAGAAGCACCAGCTGGCCACCAAGAAGCTGGACCTGTGGTCGCTGCCGGAGGTTCTGATCATCCACCTCAAGCGGTTCTCCTACACCAAGTTCACCAGAGAGAAACTGGACACCATCGTGGATTTCCCCCTCAGGTACAGACACATGCACCGGGCCGGACCGGACCGGACCGGACCGGGTCACTGCAACACTGCTGTCGCTCCAGAACCTCCAGAGGCTGCGGGTCACCGTTTCCTCTGCAGGTTCTGACCTGCAGCAGAACCGGAACCGGACTCGCACTCGGTCTGGTTCGGTTTGTTCTTGTTAGTTTCAGATGTTTTCGGTTCATGTTTAATTTCCCAGCAGGAACCGGTTCTGCTGCTGTTTTCATGTTTCTGGTCCGAACCGCTCAGCCTCCGTTACCATGGAAACGTCTCCATTAAACTCACCGTCCGACACAGTAGAAGAAGAAATACAGACTGACTCATTAATTTAATTTAAATTAAAAACATCTAGATGTGGAGATGAAATAATTCAGATTTTATTTTTGCGAAGCGACTGAATTTATAAGTTTAGGTTTTAAAATCTGATTTTACTCATTTTCCAGAATGGAAAACTGTTTTTATCCAGCTTCATAAACAGACGTTTTTGTCACCATATCCATTCATTTGGGACGTTTCATCGCTGAATGTTTCATAATTTAACCGTCTGAATAAACATTCATTCATAAAGAGGAGAAACTTTCCAGACTGTGGATCCTAACTGGGCCAAACAAATCAGATCCAGGTTATATCAGAACCGGGTCAGAACCTCCTGCTGTGGTTGCAGAGACCTGGACTTCTCTGACTTCCTGCTGAGGAAAGGCGTTTCGCCTGAGGAGCCGCCGAGCCGCTACGACCTCATCGCCGTGTCCAATCACTACGGAGGACTCCGAGACGGACACTGTGAGTGCTGCGGCAGCCATGTTGGATCATTCCTGCTGGTCACATGACCTCATCCTGTGTGTGTGTGTGTGCGTGTGTGTGTGTGTGTACAGACACCAGCTATGCCCAGAACAAGGACAACGGTCAGTGGTACTACTTTGATGACAGCAAAGTGACGTACGCTTCCCAGGACCAGATTGTGGTCAGTATCACTCCGCCGCACTTTAGGGGACAGGAAGTGACATCACATGTCAGACCTGCTGAACTGGGATCTCAGCTGTTTTTTATCCAAACCAGTTCTGAACTGGTTTTAAGACAGAGTTGATGTAACATTTTAATTATTCTGAAAGATTTACTGTTTACTGAATGAAAAACTTGTCCGTTAAATCTATAATTTAAAAACAGTTTGGATTGTATGCTTTTATTTTGTAAATAGATGAATATGTTTCCTTCCAGTTTTCATGTGAAACTTCATCAAAAACTTTTAAAGTGCCAGAAAAAAAAAAAGCAATGCAAAGTGTGATGTCATCAGATGTCGACTCTGTGCACGGCTGTATTAAACAGGAAGTGGAGGTTCATAGTTAGCATGGACGACACATCGCAGGAACATGGAGGAAGTTCTGAGGTGTTCAATCAGGTGCCCCTGTAAGGCACAGACCCACCAGCAGGTGGCAGCGTTGGCTGTGTCAGAGCTTATTCAGTAAATATGATCCCATCTCCATTAACTGTTTTTCAGAAGAAAACAAACATCTTAAGCCAATAGAAAAACATTTTTGCGAAATCGAATTAATTATTTATTATTTTGCCGTTTCCATCGACATTTTTTAATGTGACACTTCAAAATGTGCATTGAAAAAAACCCGATGCGGCTGGAAAACGTACTAGGATATAATCACTTCATCAGTCTATGGATAATTATTGATTAGTTTTTTGTTTTAAATATCTGAACTATCTGTGTGTTTGACATTTCCAGTCTCATCCAGGTTTTACCTTTTTTTTTTTTGAGGCGAAACCTGAAACTGCTGCAACTCAACAGGTTGTTGCTAGGTAACCAGAGTGAGTGAGTTGCTAGGTAACCAAAGTGAAGAGTTCAGACGTATTATCTATTGATACTGTGGATATTTATTATTGATTTTTTGTCCACTTCCAGTGATTGTTCTGTCTGTTGGGGTCAAAGGTGAAACATGTCTAACAGCCTTGGCAACATTTTCCCGTTTTGTCCCGCAGACTAATGCTGCCTACGTCTTGTTCTACCACCGACAAGATAAGATCAGGAAGCCCACTCTGCCCGCCCCCTCCTTAAGCTCCGCCTCCGCCTCGCAACCTGCCAACGACACCACAGAGACGGGCACCGCCCCTTCCTGTGGCTCCATGGATACGGACTGAACGTCTTGCTTTTCTTTCTTTGACTCTGGACACTCAGGATGATTCTGCTTGATTTGGACCCAAACCCGTCTGGACCCGCGGGTTCAGATGGAGGAAACGGCCCGAAGCCTTTAAGATGCTCTGAAAGCGAGTTTATTTCTCTTTAATAAAACAACATTCCACTGAACGCCTGTTTTTACTGCGAGCTGGAAGGGTTCAGTCCGTTTTCTCCTCTGGAATAAAACTTTTCATGATTTTCTGTAAATTTCACTTGATTTTAGGAAGAAGTCGGCCGGTTCTGGTGAGCAGAACCCAGGCCGATTATTTCTAACGACGCTGTCAGGGATTTTAAACATCTGTTTGTATATTTAGCTTTTCTCCAGATATTTATTTGTAATGAATTCTCTAGATGATCGGCTGGTGACTGGATTTATTTTCATATTTATAGATGAGCTTTATAAAGTCGTATTAATCCGGCGGACGGGTGTACAGTATTTTTATAAGCAATGTGAGATGAATGGTGTCAGTGGTGGGTGGAGCAGCCGGGAACACTGGGCCCATTTCTTTCTTTGTCTTCCTGTCAAATAGAGGAAATTATTTTATTGTACTTCTAATCTTTTGATATGAATTAAAGGATTATCACCACCGGAGGGCGATGTTTCCAACTCATTCAGATGGAATTCATAGAAGAAGCACTGAGAAATTTATGTCAGTTTGAATTAAAATTCTGTTTTTTAAAAATAAAGTAAAAAAAACATTGAAATTAATCAAATTCAGACATTTAAAGTTTTTATTTTTGTTCAAAGGAAACCAAAAATATTTTGATCCAGAGATCTGGGTCAGACTGGATCAAGGTCTGGTCTCTCCTACACTCTCTGGGGTTAAAGGTCAGGCCTGTCTGGTGGCGTTTCCAGACCATTGTCACCATGGTAACTGGACCAAGTTCTGGTACTGCCATCAGAAAACCCAGTGGACCAGAACCAGCAGCAGCCATGGAAGCGTTTTCTTCCAGAACCTCTGGGCTCCATGAAGCCGGTCCGGATCAGCGGTTCTCCAGGTTTCCTGAAGGTTCAGGTCCGTTTGACAGATGTTCTGATTCTGTTTCAGACCTTCAGGAACCCCAGAGACCCGTTTATCAGAACCACAACGGGTCACAGTGGGATATGAGTCACTGGAAACAGAACCATCCAGTTCTGTCCAGAGGACCGGATCAGGTCCGGATCAGAACCTGTTGTTGGCGCTGAAGATTCCTCCAAAGTCCAAGTCTCTGGCCATGAGCTCCTCCTCCACGCTCTCCAGCGCCCACTGGTGGTTCACCACCTCCAGCGCCTCCCACTCGCTCTGAAACGGGTCAAACCAGGTCGGAGCGTTACGCAGAACCGAACCTCACCGCCCAAAGCTCTGATCTGACTCACCTTAAAAGCCTTGTTGGGGTCGGGGGGCATCGCCATGGCAGCGCCAGTCATCTGGTCCTGCATGATCCGTGATTGGTCAGCAGCTGTGGAGGAAACGGACCAATCAGAGAGCTTCATTCTGACACATCATCAATAAGGAAAAACTGGTTTCAGGAAGAATTAACGTTTAAAACTAAATTTAAATACATCCTACTTCACAGAGCGTGTCTGTTTACCACTGAAAGAACAAAAATAAAACATTTAAAATAAATGTAGGAATAAACTGTTAAACGTGTTAATATTTAGGAAAAATAATTATTTTTCTTTGTTTCTTTTTCCTTTTTTTCAGTTTTTGCTGATTTTTCTGTCATCTTCCTTTTTCCCGTTTCTATTTTTTCTCTTTTTAATTTTTTGCACATGCTGATATAAATTGGTTTGCTGACTGAGTATTGTCCGACGCGGCCAGAACCAGAACCAGAACTCACCGTTGTCCTGGCCCAGGATCAGCGAGTACATGCTCCTCAGGCCGAACACGTTCAGGAAGTACCAGGAGGCCGAGCTCACCCTGCACACCAAACAGAAGCTGAACAGGACCGGCCGGGTCGGAAAGGTCCGGTTCTGTTGGGTCGGGTTCTCACCAGGAGGCGTCCAGCGACAGCAGGTCGATTCCTCTCTGCAGCATCGGTTTGAACCGCAGCGTCAGCGGGAATGGCACCTTGGCTGGAAAACAGACGGTTCTGGTTTCAAACCTGGCCACGGGTCAGAACCGGGTCAGAACCACCAGGAGGAGGAAACTCACTGATGACGAAGCCGGAGAAGGCCCAGTTGATCCATCCTCCGATCAGAATCATGGGCAGAACGTTGGTCAGGTTTCCCTTCATCATGTCCGTCAACATGCTGGTGTCTGCAACAGAACCGAGTCAGCAGAACCGGGTCGGGACGCAGCAACAGAACCGGGTTGGGTCAGGTCCATGACTTACCTGTCATGGGGTTCTTAGGAACGACCTTCCTCTTGACCCTCTTAAAGAAACCGGTTTCTGCATCGTTGAAGTAATGCTTCCTCATGAAGAACGACTGAAACGGATCAGAACCAACGGTCCGATCAGAACGGAGCCGACCAGATCAGAACTGTTCTTTCAAATAGAGGAAACTTCATAAGGATTAATTAATTAAATTTTTTCGCAGCTGTCCTGCTGAGGTAAAGTTCTGAGTTTTCCGGGTCACGATCCTCTTATCCGAGGGAATGAAACGAGTTTCCTCTGAGGTCGGGTTCTGACCCAGTCGGTTCTGGTTTCACATCCTAACAGACAGAACTAAAATATTTACACAAAAACAAATTTATATCCCAGAGTGAATCTCTTCCGTTTTTAAAGAACTTAAACGTTATGCCTTTCCCCACTAGATGGCATCACATGCTGAACCCAACCAGAACCGGAACCAGAACCAGAGGCGGTCCAGTAGACAGGAAGTGAGGCGATCTGCTTACCTGTCGGGGGATGTACTTCCCGTTCTCCCGGAGGACGCGGCTGCGCAGCAACACCTGGCTGGAGACAGAGCGTCAGAACCAGGCGGTTCCGGTCCGAACAGAACCGGGCCGTCTGGACCCTCACCTGTCAGACACCTGCTCCAGGTCCAGCTTCCTGTCGCTGCTCAGCAGCTGGCTCACGTAGTGCCGCAGGACACCGACGAAGAAGGTGATGAAGACGATGGGCAGGACGACCCACATCCTGATGCTGGAGTCCAGCAGCAGCTCCGGGTCGGCCATCGGTTCTGACCCGGCAGGTGGAGCGAGGGAGGAGGCTGCTGGGGGAGAGAGACCATCTGATGTGGGAGAACACTTTCACTCATTCAGAGTTCATCTGCTACTTCCTGGTTTGGACAATTATTCAGATGTTTCCATGAGAACCAAAGATTATTTAGCACATTTTCTGGCCATAATTTAACTCCATACCGGGCCTCTGAAGCTATGACTCCATCTGGTAAATTTCGCACCAAACTTTTTCCTTCCACTCAACTTTCCACTCATGTATTCGGATGCAGAACTCTGAACAACCAGCTTCTTTAGGAATTATTATTTGTATGGGACCAAGTTTCTTCATGGTTTTGTAGGCTAGAGAATAACATTTCCGGACTGAAAATGATTTAAGTTAATATTTAAAAGTATTCGCAGGTGTAAATAATCTTTATATTTACTATATTTATAGGAGTTTCACTTTTTAAATTAACTTCCCCACAATATTCCGCTTTATTAAGGCCAGTTCAGTTCTAGTAATCAGAACCATTAGCAGCAGGTGACCTCAGTTCCTCCAACCTGCTAAAGTTTCACAACAAACTCGAAGCTAGCCCGGCTAGCTCGCCTGCTAGCTCGGTTTAAATCACCGCCTCGTTCCTGTCAGCTCCGGTTAGAGGAGAAACTCCAGATAAACTCCTCCACTGACGAGACTCAAACACCGAACTCACCTCATTCACCAACTTTCTTCAAACTCCACAAACGTGCTCCGCTGCATCTGGAATTCATCCACATCCGGTTTAAACGGAAACGCCGTCATACTGGCGTCGTTGCGTAGCAGATAAGAACTGTACGCTAGCGCGTCCGCCATGTTGTGAGTGTCATTTTCCCTTTAGCATGCTTACTAAATTGGGTAAAGGAAGCTCAAACTTTTTACGTTAAACTAAATCTGAGTAATGGTTATCATAAACAATGACATAAACTCCTTTCAGTAATGACGATTACTGAAACAAAACTTATATGTTAGCTTAAAAACCCCAAAACAGAACAATTCAGAAAGTGTGATGTGTGAATAGATTTGAGCTGCCCAAATTGGCAATAACTAAATAAAAGGCTTGATAAAATAGTTTATTTGCCAAATATTAGACCCCAAAATGAGCAATATTCCCAACTTATTTGATTTCACAGTGTAACAATAATCATTTATCATTGTCTATGAATTCCATTGTTAGTTTCACTTTTCAGTTTCCATTATTTTCTCATTTTTTCATTAACTGTATTTATATATCTATCTTACATTGCTGTGACTTTTTTTTTTTTAAAACAATATTTTTTCTAGTGTAATATTTCCTCTTTTCTCCTTTGTCCATTTATTTACAGATTTTAACTTGTTCTCTGCTTTTCCTTGCAACTGTGTAAATACACAAAGGAGCAGAGTTAATAAATCAATGTAAGATGAAAAAAGTAAATAAAAAATTAAATACAGAAAACGCAAGAAATAGAAAAAAATAAAACAAATTGAATATTAAAAAAAATAGATAATTGTAAATAATTAAACTAATGAAACCATGAAATTGAAAAAAAAGGAGAATTAATTAAATAATAATGGTAATGTTACATTAATAATGTTGAAAATGATACACAATAATTGTAAATGACTATAAATGAAGCTAAACTGAATGTAATAAGAGTTGGGATTGAAATTAACTGGCTGGCCGTTTCAGTTCAGGTGTCGTAAAGATCACTGTGTTAAAAAAACGACGACACAAACAGGAAAGTTTCCATCCACATGAACAGATTTTTATATTTTTAGAGCAATAAATATTTCCACTTTTTTCATATTTCTGCCATTTCAAAAACAAAGTACAAGTAATATATATTTATGTACACAGCTAAAATCTTCCAAACATAATTTTTAAAATAATGTCGTCTCTGTTGGACACATATTTGACACTTTACTCGTACAATTTTACAAGGACTATTGCAGTCTCTCTTTTTGCTCTACATTATAAACAAGAAATGATTTTTCTCCATGAAGTGGTCCGCTCCAAACGGGCCGGACCCCCTGTTCACCCGTCCCTGTATCGACACACAAACAACCGGCCGTCTTCACGTGGGAGGCAGAAGAGTCTGAGCTTTCATTGGAAGCAGATCTGATCGGCTGTTTTAGTTTATTTTTAAAGTTCCCTGTCTTTCCTGCAGCGGTCAGACCGGATCTGCTTCTGGGGAATAAAAAAAATTAACTCAGACCTTCTCTTCCCGATGAAACGCAGCCGAAGGGAGCTAAGGTTCATTTAACAACTTATGTACATTCATGTTTATAATACAGTTCATTCAGTGCAGATACTGGAATAAATACCACATGCAAACCGATAGTGGAGAGCAGGCCTGGGCACAAAATAAGGAATATCTAAAATAAGTGATTAAAGGAGCATTAAAAATTGTTTCTGCATGTTTCTAAACTCAATCTACTGAGAACTTTGGGTGTTTAGATTCATTTGTTACATCATGGGAGGCAACAGCTTAAAATAAAGAGACCAATCATACAGAAAATATCACATTTAACAAAAATTCAATCAAAATGCAGAAGCAGGGAGGAAAAACGTCCACTCAGGTGTGTGGTATCACTTAGCATTAGCTTCTGCTAAAGAGCTTTAGCATTGATGAAGCTAATGTTTATGTTTAGTGCCTTAGCTAATGTTTTAATTAGCTGTGGCAGCTATCAACATGGTAGAGTTTAGTTCTTTAGCATTAGCTTTTGCTAAATGTCATGTTGGTATAAGGCTTTAACTTTAGTGGAACTAAAGTTTCTGATTAGTGCTCTAGGTAACGCAACTAACTTTTAGCTAGCGGTTTCCACCACTGATGGTGGGCATCAACATGGTTGAATTTAGTGCTTTAGCATTAGCTTTTGATAAATACCCTGTTGCTATTGTGCATTGATGAAAGTAATGTTTATGATTAGTTAGCCTTTTAAGATTAGTGCAACTAACATTTTAGTTGGTGGTTCTCACTCCTGCTAAACAGGTTAAAGGTTGAACTTCTTGAAGGACGACCTCGACCTCAACACGCCGTAGGTCTGCAAAGCTGCAACTCAGTCAAACCAAAGACTTCTGGAACATCTGGAGATGTTTGCAGAAAGCCAAACATGGAAAATAAAACTGTTCAGTCATAACTAAACAGACAAGCTTCTCCGAACCCTGACGAGTGGAAGGAAAGAACCATGTGAGGTTCTGGTGCTGAAGGTTCTTACAGCCACTGGATTCAGTTTTCAGTCACTGCTTCAGAACTTTGGTTTTGTTTTTGTCAAATTATTTTAATCTGGATTCTGACCTGATCTCAAGAGCCTTAAGGATTGAGGAGCTTTTCACCAAGGCTCCTGGTTAAAGGAGCAGAGGTCCAAGCACATTTACCAATAAACACTGGTGAAGGTAGGATGGTTTCTACAGGTGGCACCAGGATGGATCAGATCTGAAACCTAATGTTGGTTTTTGGAGGATTTGGAGTTTAGAGTTCATGCAGAAACAGGCATGGATGTGTTGGTACTGGAACAGAAGGAGCCGTGTTGTCTGGAGGTAGGCGTGATCCAGTGTTGAATGAAAACCTCTTTCTGTTTCGGTTTAAATGGTTTCTGTAAGGCCCCATAAAGGAAACAGGTGTTTCTGTAAATGCTCTGTGCAGATCCAACGGTCCGGAGCTCCAAGAAGCTCAGGAGGAAAAGATCATTTCTGGTCTGGAGTTGAAGCAACACAACTAGCATGTTAGAAACCTCTCCATGTTAGTCACAGATTACTGTTGTTGTGGTTGTAAACGTGTTAAAAGTTAAAAAACGGATTCTAGATCAGAAACCCAAATCAGAAATCACATTTTAAGCACATAACAAAATCAAAAATGCTAAAAAATCCAAAGCAGCCCAAGGAGCACTTCATGTTATTAAAAGCTCGTCACACAACAATACTGATATCAGAAGCTTGGTCTAAAACGTCAAAGTGGTTCTTCAGATTGAAACCAATTAGTCCGTGAAGTGTGTCTAAAACGTCTTGGCTTTTTTCCAGAGAAGAACCAGGAGAACCTTTTGGTGTTTAGAGCGCAGGTTTGTTGTTTCAAGCAATTCTGAGCGTCGGTTACAGGTTGATGCTGTTGGCCCCACTGAAACAAGAACACACTGTACAGTTTATATCTACAGGTGGTTTCAGGTGATCGCAGAGAAACTGAAAAATGTGTCAATGTTTGCATTTCCCAACATCCACCAGTTAAACGCTGGTCATGCAAACCAGAGCTAAGGGGGAAGAACTTTCTTCCAGCAATCGTTAGTTTCCGACATCCAAGAACGTTGATTAAAAACAGAAAATATTCTGGAAGAAAAACACTGGGACAGTGGTTTTAAACTCAAAGTACAAAAATAACGTGTAAAACAGAGTTCATTAAAGAGATTTCCACTTGACATGAGATGCTGGAACATGATTTACTCTCCAGTCCGACGAGTTGTCCTTCCAGAAGACTTTAGGTCCAAGTTTCAGGTCCTTTTTGTTCCTTTGTTGGATGATGAGGGTGACTAAAGGCTCGGTCCATCTTGTTTCTTAAAAATCCAGAAAATGGCTTCATATTTCTGTTCTGGATGGACATCGTCAACCAACGCGCAGGAAACTCAGATATGGAATCGTCTTTTATTTAGGCGGTTTGTCTCAGATGATGATCCCCATGATTATTGATTATTGTACCATCCTTATGTCTGAAGGCACCTTATTCTCTGTTTTGAAACCAAGTGGCAGATAAAACATCACTCACCCTCAACAGAAAGTTTTATTTTACTGCTTAAAAACACAAAAGTAGTTGGTACTGGGTGGGAAATATATAAACTTGCATCTGAAACCAAAAACTCTGACCTCATTTAAGGATCTTTACTGAAAACATTGTCAGAATCCAGCATCGATATTTTACGGCCTACCAGTCCTGCAACACATGAAGCCATAAACAAGCAAAACAGAGACGGAGCTCCATGACCTCCACCAGTTTCCCCATTAATATAAAAATCTGACTGAAACAACCTTCAACTGTTCCTACAATCTTCCTAAGTGCTTCAATAGATGCCACCTGGACATTTCTTGACCTTCTTAAAGGCGTTTCACCTCTGACCTAAAATTAACTTCAGGAAACGAGAAAAGTCCAGCTGTCTATGGAAATTACGTCATAACTGAACTGAACGTTTTGGGTCACTTATTTTAGAATATCATGTGTGGCTTAGGAAACCTATTAAAATAATCTCTAACCTAATGTTTTTAGTTTTCCAGACAAAAAGATCTAAGGTAGATGAAAAGGATGGTGGACGCACCATGTCTAAGGCCAAACTCTGAGCTTCTTCTCTGACCTTTCATTGGATGCAGCGATTAATGTTAAAGGCAGAGTTCATCATTGCACTGAAACTTTTGGTCCCAACAGTGAGTGACTTTGGATAAAAGCTTCTGTTAAGTTATTTGTATATCACGAGTTTTTGCGAATTATTTTTAAAAAAAAGGAAACGAGAGAAAATGAAGCAAAAAATTTAAATTTAATAAAAAAAAAAAACATTTTCATGATTCAGTTAGCCTGAATGCTAACATTTGCATGGGGCTATCAGTAGCATGTTGACCTACAGTAAGCATACACCATCTAATGTGCAAAGAACAGCAAGTACACTAAAATAAGCTAGAATGCTAATGTTAGCCTACATGCTAATAAGCATGTAGGCTAATGATAATCAACATATGTTGACCTACAGTAACATTCTCCACTCAGTGTGCAAAGAGCATTGTATACTCTAAAATGAACAAAATGCTAATGTTAGCCTAAGTGCTACCATCAGAATGTGGGTTATCATTAGCATATCACCTAATACTGACTTTCTCAATTCAGTATGTAAAACATTAGTGCAAAAGCTAAAATTAGCCAAATTAGCATCAAGAAACGCCTGCCTCATTTGTTTCCAGTCAGTCTGGAACCAACAAATCCCCGGCTTCCCACCAACCAACCATGGAGGATTCTCCAGTCTGGATCGGAAACGTCTCATAATGGGGCCATTAAACACATATTGGTGCCCCCTACTGGTGATTTCAGATAAACACAAAAACTTCTGAGAGCTGTACCCTGCTTCTGATTTTAATAAACTTCCGTTTTAGTTTTATTTTCCCACCCAGTTCCATTAACATTGCTGCTGCTAAAGGTACAGAAAGTTGCACTGTAAAAAAATCAAAAATAAAAACATCATGTTTGTATTTCAGGTGGAGCAGCTCCACCGTCCTCATCGGCAGAAAACAACAAAAATCCCCCAGTTCGGCATCTTTCATCTTAATCTCCTTCTCTGGCAACGTTGAGGGTCACAAACACATCATGGAGCATCAAATACAAATGACAGGAATTATTATTTCTGAGAATTCAGGCGTACACTTTCATATATACCGGGATATTTGAGAAATGAGGAGAGCATTCACAGATTTGGTAGGAATAAATCCTCAAACTTACAGGAATAAGTGAGAAAATCTGAAAAAGTCCCATTCCAAAACAACAGTATAGCGCCCCCTGCTGAAACCCTGTAATCCACAAACACTAAAGGCTTTTAATAGTTTTTGCAGAACAAAAACGAAGACACCTGTAGATTTGTTTCGATGGCTTATTTCAAAGGTTTTAGGAAGTTTAAGAGTAGAGTCTTCACTTTGCTGGATTGGGGCTTCACATCACAACAAATCTATCCCTGCAAATTGGATATTAACCATAAACACACTGATAACTGTTAGCTATTGCACAGGTCATGCATGCCTGTCTAAGACACAAACGCCACCATATTAATGCTAAACACCTCTGCTTCTGCCCGTAATGGCTTGTAAATATGTCAAAATCAAAGTGTTGGTTTTTGTGCTGAACAACATGGTGTGAAACTACTGTTACACGGTACTGTCCCTTTAACTCGGAGCGTCAGCGCTCATGTTACGTTTCCAGGCACTGTTCCCTTCCTGACTGGTCCCTCAACCGCTTGTCCACTACAGCCACAGAAATGTTAAAAAAGGTACTCACAACATGAGACGAACACTCTGAAGTAGTGAAGACCTACAAACATGTCCGACTGAGTCCCGGCTCACCACGCAGGGCGGTATGAAGGCGAGGTGGGGGCGTCACCAGACCTAAGCGGTAGTTTTTCCCCTCCAGCGCTCTACCTGCGAGGAAAGTCGATGTGGAAATAGCACAGGCTGAGCAGCTTCCTCTTTCCCGCTCTCACCGCTCTCCTCCTCATCAGGCGGCCATTTTGATACAACTGGATCTGCCCTCCTGCTCTTCTTCCCCTCCTCCCTCTTGTGCTCACTCTCAATATCGCCCCCTGGCGGCTCACTGTGGGGTTGCGCGCCACCGTCCTCGATTTCTGCCTCTTCACACGACCGTGCTGATGCGGCTGACGGGCTTCGCTTTGGGGCCGCCCCCTTGCCCCACCCCCGGGGGGAGCGGGGAGAGCGGGGCGCCCGACGGGGGCGGCAGGGGTGAGTGGGGAGGGGGGGGCGGGATGGATGACAGCGGCGGGTACTGGGGGGCGTAGGGCTGCGGTGGCGTCTGGGTGACGAGGCGCGCTGAGGGTGTCTGGGGCGGCGGCGTGGAGAAGATGAAGTGGGTGGAGCCTGTTGCGGAGGGGGAGGGGCTGAGCGGGGAGTGTGTGTGCACGGTGTGGTTGTGTGTGTGTGTGTGAGCATGCGGGTGGGGCTGGGAGTGCGAGATGGTGAGTGGCAGCTTGGCTCCGCCCCCCGGCCGGTGGTAGAGTCCGTGCGGCGTAGTGGGCGTGACGGGAGAGTGGGGGGACAGCGGCGGTGGCGTGGTGAAGCCGGACACCATGTTGTAGCGCGGGTGGGCGGGGCCTTGCTGCAGCCTCTGCAGCGGCTGGCTGTGGGGCGGGGCGCAGCTGTGCCGCAGCGGCGCAGAGAAGCGGTGCGTCAGCGCGTGGTGCTGCGGCACGCTCTGCATGTGGTAGCGGTGGTGGTGATGGTAGGGCGGCGGCGGCGTCTGCTGCGGCAGGTGCCCACTGACTCCGCCTCCTCCACTGTTGCCGTGGCAATACTGGGCGTGCAACGCCTGGAGCTTGGACGGCCCCCCTCCCGGGCCGCCGCCCCCTCCAGCCCCGGCCGAGTCCGACTGGCCGAGGTTGGGCGAAGGGGAGGGGCATGGGGAAGGGGAGGATGGGAGGGCGATGGGCGGCGCGGGGGCGGGGTAGTGGGGGGGGGACGAAATCATCAGAGGACTCGGTGGACCCTGAGGAGGCGGTGACATCATCGTCAGGGGACCAGGAACTTTGCCTCTTCGACTGCCGAAGAAGTTCCCCATTCGGCCTCCAGGGATCTGGCCGCCGCCCGCCGCCATCACGCCGCCGGGCCCAGCCCCGCCCCCGCTCGCGAGAGGAGACGTGGTGACCCCCCCCTGGTTGTGACAGAGCCCCGGCCCACCCCCCACCCCCGTACCGGGGCTCTGAGTAGGGCGGTGCGGCCGGTAGGCTGCTGGGGACGAGGGCATCATCATGGGGCTGTAGGACAGACTGGCGCCCTGCAGGGGGCGCTGCTGGTGAGGCCGCGGGCTGCTAATAATGGAACCCTGAGGACAGGAAGAGTAGAAGAAGAACACAGTCAGAAGAAGACTTCTCATTGGTCAGACCTACATCCTGCTGGGAATCTTCATCAGACTTTCTTTAGTCTCACTTCAGGCATTAAGAAAATGAGCCAAAATGGCTGCCGCTGAATTTATCCTATGGGTTAGGAATTTCTTATCAATATGTGATTTTTATTTAACATTGTAAATAAATTTGAATTAATGATGTTTTAAAACTGCTAAGCTTTTTCTGTCGGGATGTTTTTTTTGCTGTTTTTCAGAGCAGATGCTTGATGAGCTGCGACTGCTGACGCATCACAGCCACTTCACTCAACAGGCTGAAACGACTCGACACGGCTGTTCAGTAACTGGCAATTTAGTAATCGATTAATGACTAACTAGAGTACACAGTTAAAACAGGAACATTTCTAAAGAAAGCAACATATTCAAAGCAGTAGTGAAGCAAAAACTGTACAAAATATAAACATTTTGCTTTTAAGATAAAACACTTTGGTATGTAAAAACCCAGATTCACATTGACTAAAGGAATGCTGTTATTTCATTTTAGGCAATAAAATGTTTATGTCCTTATTTTAAAAAGGACGTGAATTATTTCAAGTCTTTTGGATCTTTTGATTTATTTTTAAAATTTATTAAAAAGGCTTAAATAGTTAAAGAAAAATCTGATTTTGCCATTTTTCATCCAATTAATCATCAGAATAATCAATAGATTAATTGATTATTAAAATAATTGTTAGTTTCAGCCCTAAAAAGTAATAAATAGTTCTCATTGTCACTTTTATTGCTATCACAAAGTACCACCAAATATCATAATAAAACTGTAAGTCCTTATTTATATACTCAGAAACTTTTATTTTGTTGAGTATCAGATGCCTGAAGGATGAAAACATTTCTGAACAGAAACCAAACAGCAGCAAAGCAGCAAAATCCATTCAGATAAGAATCCAAACTTACATTTAATACCATTTAGAATCTGTTTAAAATGTCCCAGAATCAACTTTGAATGAAATCATGAGATGGTAAAAGATTCCCCCCATTAGCAGGAGCATCCGTTTTTAAAGCTCAGAATAAAGGAGATTAGCATTTCAGATAATGATTGAGCTTCATTTTCTACACAAAATAACTCTGAGATGTTAAGAAGAAAAAACCAGCAGCAGCAGCGTTAAGATAAAAACATGCAAAGCAAGAAGATCAGAGTGTTTCCTGGTCAACCTGGTTCCCATAGAGACTCTGTTTAAAAGTCCTAAAACCTGCAACAAACTAGGTTTTACAGTGAACTACTGGCTGTTTGCAGGGAATATGTGACATGTTGGAAAGCAGCTTAGGAAGCTAATCATCACGAAACTGGCTGCTGTTGGCAAGAGAGCCAATCAAGGAGCGAAATTAATTTTCCTTGGTGCTGATTGGCTGAACCCCAAGAGTGGAGGTCAGACGTTAGCTTCTGAGGTAGCGCTAAGATGGTTCCACTTTGAGTTTTATGTTTGGTGTTTTAAAACCGGTTGGAGGCGTTTTTAAAGGGGACTCAGTCATTAACAGGCGGCTTCGCTAAAGTCAGGATCCACTGCACAGTGAACAGGAAAAGACCTGGACCAATGATTCACCATGTTTTAGAAGGTAACGTTTTAGTCTGTTAGTGAAAAATAATGCAGGAACAAACAGCTCAACACACTAAATCCTCCAAACTGAAAGATGGCAGCATAACTTCTGACAATCTGTGATCTTTATGTCTTTAAACTTCAAATTAATATCTGGAAATCAGAATCCTAATGTTTGTGTTTCTTAAGCTGCAGCATGTTGAGCTTTCAGCAATCAGCCTGAAGGACGACAAAAATGTTTTAGTATTTCTGTAAATCCTTCATTTAAACTCTAGTTTGTTAAAGAACATAAGGAGCAGCTTCACATGCAGCAAACAGACATATTTATAAAACTTCACAAACACATCCGGACGACCTTTAACCCCGCAGACAGTCAGGCATGCGGCGGCAGCATGCACGGCGGTGCAGCCTGCTAGCAGCAGACATGCTAGCAGCACACTTACTTCAATGGTACTGTCCAATGAGCCCACACTGTTCCTCCGCCCTCGCTTCCCTGTTATCCAATCAGAATCCAGGGATTAAACTTTAGTACAGGAAACAGGAAGTGCTGAACAGACGTTCGCATTAAGCTGCTCATCAGTGAGTTTCAGTTTTCACCTGGACACGCCCGTTTCCCTTCGTTAGCGTTTATGCTAAGCTAAGCTGAAAAAACACGGACTTCAGTTTTAAACTCCAGATTTTATTAATAATGCAGAATTTTAGATATGAAACATAAAAAAGTGATTTTCAGAGAACAAAGATAAACTAATATGGGAATTTTGGGCTTTTACTAAAAACAAATACAATAAAAAATATATATTTTAGCTTCTTCACTGACCAACTTCATGATATTTAGAAAATATAAATCTGTAATTTAATGCAAAGATGAATAGATATTCATAATTAGTGACACGCTTTTCTAATTAGCAATTGGTCAGATTTTTACAACGACGTATTAACCATTGAGTTTAAAAGTGGCGTCCAGCTGACCCCACAGCCGTATCACTCGTTTCCTTTGCCTCAGTCCTCGTACGCTCAAGGGTTAAGGCCAAAAGACTTAACATGTATTTTTATTACCAGAAGATAAGCTTTACACTAATGAAGTCGTAATATTCCAAGAATAAAGTCAAAATAATAGAATAAGGTTGAAATGAGTCATAATAATTCAGGAATAAAAACGTACTAATGCGAGAACAAAGTCAAAATAAGAGAATAAAGTTGAACAATCTGGAAACAAAATCAAATAAAACGAGAAAAATTTACATGAATAGTCATAACATTACAAGAATAAAGTCGCAATAATCCAAGAATAGGAGAATTTAATGAGAACTGCTACACAAAAAGCAATTAAAAATGTAAATATTATTCTGATAATATCAGGACTTTATTTTCATATTTTAAAAAATCTCTCAATCTGGCTCTAATACGCTGTCAAAGATTTTCTCTGACTGGTCAAGTCAAACATAATCCAAGCGGAAGTTTGGTGTCAGAAGCTGTGTTGTAGTTCCTGCTGCCGTCCAGCAGGTGGACACGGCGCACCGCAGCATCCTTCTGTCTCTGAACTGTAATGTTGCATAACAACACAGATGCAGTTTCACTGAGTCAGAAGAAACATAAAATCCTCCAGAACTGCTTCATCATCATCATCGTCACTTCTTCATGTTTCGCTTCCAATGAGACATTTTCTCAGAACCTGATGATGAACTGGTTTAATGCCTTTCTGATCATAAAAAAGCCTTTCACACCTTATGAACCAAACTAGACAGGAGGAAGTGACTGGGACGTTCTGGACGTCCAGCGTCTGGTCCTTACCCGTCTCTGAGAGATCTCTGAGCGAGGAGCTGAGCGCCGTGCGTTTCAGTCCGTCCACGGAGGCGTACGTATCGTCGAGGCTCGGCCTTCCCAGGGTGCCGTTCACCACCTCGCCCTTCATGGGCCCCCCGGCCGAACTGGTCCCGCTCCCCGACGTCCCCATCCCGCCAGAACCCGCCAGCATGCCGGGACGCATCATGCCTTTCTGCTTCTCCAGCTCGGCTGGAGGGGAGCAGGAAGCGAGACGCAGACATTCACACAGCTGAACTTTATCCACCAAAACAGGTTTACAGGCCAAAAGTGCAACAGATATAAATACTTCAAGTGTGTCGGAGAGTTTGCAATTAAAAATAGTTTGCAATCGGAAATATGAAAACCACCCTTCAGGTGGTTTTCATATTTCCCAGCAGCCCCCTGAATTTCAGGATAACGGCTAAAATTCAAGATGGCTGCCGTTTTTGAGCCTTTTTAAGCCAATTATCGCCATGAAATTTTTCCCATTTTCATGATGTGGATGAACTTTGTGTCACATCATGTTTCTGATTCTGTATAGGCTGTGATTTGACACCAAACATTCATCAAATTGGTGATTTTAGAGCAAAACTGAATTTTCCACAACAAAAATCAGATTATCAGTAAATGTGATTTGTATCAGTCCAATTATGTTTGATTTGACAAAAGACACCAAATCTGACAGTTTCTGTGCAAAAATATATTGTCCTTGACTAGAGTTTATTTTATCTGCTGCACTGAAACTGGTTATTACCTCACAGAAGTGACTTCTTCTACTCATGGATGAATATATCTAGTTTTCTGAAAGCGGTAAAGTCTCCATCATTCCCAGCCAAAAGCCAAAAGGCAACGGAGTTTCATTTGAGATGATATAATTGCTCTGATTTTCCTCAGCGTTTCTCTCGGTGCCGTGGAAACACTCACACTCCACTCGGTACTTCTCCATCTCCTGGACCTCGGCGATGCTCTCTCGCAGGTCGGAGGTGAAGCGCGCTCGGTCCTGCTGGCTCGGAGCCGTGAAGATGATCAACACCTTCCTCTCTCCTCCGGGGTTCGCCGACGTCAGCCGGATGCCATGAGGGTAATCTGAGCGGAAAATGACACAACATGCAGAATGCTCAACATTTTTACGACGAGCTGCTGAAATTAAACCACATTTATCATGAGAGGAGATAACAATCAGCTCAGATGGCTGATTTAATATCTCATGCTCTGACCCTGGACGTGTGAAACTCAGCAGAAGTCTAAAAAAGCAAACAGCAGGAGCCAATTTATGGCTCTGTGGGGGAAACTTCAGCGGCTTCCAGCAGATTCCTAAAACACAGTTTTCACTATTATTACAGTCATCACTTCTGAGCAGTGGGTCGTTTCACGAGTGGGACTGGAGTGACTGATGGCCCCTCCAGAGACAAATTACACATAAAAACAAAAGTGTTTGCAGTTAAAGTGGCTGAATCACGTCTGGAGCCTGGAAAGTGGAGAGGAAGATTTTTAACTCCAGGAAAATCAGCCAGAAGGCGACACATCCAGAACCTGTTTCTGATTTCATGACTGCAGGGCCTCACTAATTTCTGCTTACAAAATTAAAGCTTTAATTAATTGATTTATTATTAATTAATTCCAATTAGAAACAGAAAAATAATTCAGTGAATTAAAACAATATATGTGTCTTTTATTGAAATAATACAGTATGATTTTGTAGAAAATAGATTTATAAATAATTTTAGATCCTAAGCATAAAAAAGGATTTAATGCCTTTTTAACAGCAGACTTTATCTGAGAAACATTTCAGATGTAAAAAGTAAAAATACTGTAGGCTGTTTATTAACATATATGTATACATTTTATTTAAAATATATTTTAAAAAATTATTTTATTAAAATGTTATTTAAAATTTTTAGTAAAATATTCTATTTACAAATTTTTGTGACATTTTCCCACCCGGTCATTTTAATATAATGTAATATAATATAAAATGAAAATTATATTTATTAAATATAACTTATTATATATAATAAGTAAATATTATATTATACTTAATATAATACATAAAGTCTCCATGTGCAGAAAAAAACGTTCAAAAATAAACGGAAATAAACTCAAAATATAATTTAATGAAGTAGCAGCTTATAGACCGGAAAATACGGTACGTAGGAGAAATTGAATAATTTTCGCGGCACACAGGTCAGTGGTTGAAAAACACTGAGCTAACCCTAACCATCACATACCCAACCCTAACCATCACATACCTAACCCTAACCACCCAAAACTCAATTCATACCTTAGCCCTAACTCTGACCCCTGACCCAAAAACAGGGTTTCCCCTCGTGGGGACCGGAGCCTGGTCCCCACGATGTAGTATATGTCAGGAACATCGTCCCCACAAGGTATTACAAACAAACGCACACACACACACACGCATACACACACACGTTTGTTTTGCTATCTTTGTGGGGACTTCCCATTGACTTCCATTCATTTCTACTAATTTCTACAGCCTAAACCTGACCTTTACCCTTTTCCTAACCCTAACCATCACATACCTAACCCTAACCCTAACCAAAACTCAATTCATACCTTAGCCCCTTAGCCCTAACTCTGACCCCTGACCCAAAAACAGGGTTTCCTGACTGGTCCCCACAACGTAGCATATGTCAGGAAAATCGTCCCCACAAGGTATTACAAACAAACGCACACACACACACACACACACACACACACACACACACACACGCACTCTCGCTGCGTTGATGAATCATGTGCGACAATCTGTCCTGGTCTCAGTCGTCACCAGGCTGCCAGGTCCGTTTGGGTCCGGCTGCTGAACCAGAACTGTCAACACCAACAGCATCTAACAGCCTGAACAGACAGAGACGACGCTGCGGATTCCTACGACACACAAACGTGACGTCAGAACGCATCAAGGCGACACCGAGCAGATCGTTCAGCTCGATGTTCCTGATTTTACTGTGAAAACAGCTGAGACTTTTATCCTCTCACCTTCTTATCCAGAACGTTTTAAATTGCTCTCTGCAGTAAAATCAGGCCTTAATGATATTTGGCTGAGTTTTGGTGAAGCACAGGTTTCCCCGGTTCATCAGAACCAGGAGGAGAACCGGGTTGCATGCAGCCTCGACTTACTGAGGCTCGATGTGGAGAGAAAGGCAGAATTATAAAGACATGGAGATAAGAAGGCAAAGGTGATGTTTTTATTTAAAGAGCAGCAAACCCAAATTATAAACCAGATTCATTTTTGTTTATTAATAAATAATGTTTAATCAAACTGATCTAAGTAGGAAAGAGGCAGATAATAATCTAATAATCTAAATTATTAGATTATAAAATCTTAATTACCAAGCTGGAGGTGATGATATTTAATGATATATAAAAAAACTGGGTTAGTTTATATCTTAAAAACAGACATAAATGGTAAAAATAAATATCAAGAAGCCGAGGGACGAGGTGCACCACAGGGCAGCGTCCTCAGCCCTCAGTTTAGTTATTATTCATTTAGATTTGAAAGCTGCAGCTTATTGTAATTTATTTTTTAAATTACAGAAAGAACACGACTGGCTTGTTGCAAAATAACAAAATTATGTTAGCTAAATTGAAGGTTTAATAGTTAAAATGGGAGAATGTAACTAAGGTGAAGTGTAACTAACCACCATGAACACTTAGACCCGTCCTAAAAAAAAAAATCCACAAAGGGGGCGGAGCCAAGAGACGAGGGGCGTGGCCAACCATGGAGCGGAGGGGCGGAGCTTAAGAGGGGGTGTGGTCAGAACGAGCAACAGCACAGTTAACTCTGTTACCGTATTTAATGACTTTTCAGACCCTCTGGAGGCTTTTCACAAAATGAAACATGGCAACAAATGGGATGACGGTTTTCAAAAAAGCAACTAGCAACAAATCTAGCCGGTTCTTCTTTTTTTACTTTTTTTTTCACCAAAGCGACTGGAGAAAAATCTAACAAAACTGAGAACAAAATAACAAATAAGCCTGTTCAGGCGCTGTTTGAGTTTTCTGAAAAATCCAGTTGGTTTGAGGTTTAGTTGCTCCATAACATGTATCCAAATTAAAATGCAGAATAAAAACATAAAGTTTTATTCTCAGTTTTTATCTAAGTTGCTCTCTGTGGTTTTCAGATAAGCAGGAATCAAACAGAAACACATAAAGTGTGAATCAGCTCAAACAGCTGATTTATGGCTGAAATCAACAGCCAACGTTTCCTTCTGACTGCATCTCTAAATCTGTCCTGAAATGTGACTCATATGTTTATGAAACGCTGTGATCTTGTCCTGCTGAGCATCTTTACAGCAGTTTAATGGAGCCTTAAATTAAAAGCTAAACTTGTTTATTACCAGATCTGCCTCCAGTTTGTTTCCACATTTCAACCAAATCATTTAAAACAGATTTAAAATCTTCTCAGACCTACAATGAGCACTTTAACGCATTTTATCATCACAACTGTATTTATTTTCCAACATAAAGTAGGAAGAAAAGGTTTGGCATGGCTTTGTGTTTACCCCCCTTTACTCTGACAACCTTAAATAAAATCCAGCCCAGAGGAAGGTGAAGCCGTAGGAAGGTTGGTTCAACTTCCAGCAGGACAACCAGCCTGTTTAAATGTCCTAGTCAAAGTCCAGCCTGAGACTTACTGCTGTATTTTCTTAATTGTTGATGTTTTATTTTCCAACTTTGAACATTTTTAACACAAAAACATGGCAGAGCAGCTAGTTTTTATGGGAAATTGTTCCGTTTTATGTTTGTTTGAACATAAATGCCCGATGCAGCGATTGCACCTCAAATTTCCATCTATAATCTATAATCTAGAGAGAGAAACAACAGATGAATCTGAATGTGTTTCAGATCTAAAGTTTGATTTCAGATCCCATTTTTGCTTCCAAATTTCCAGAGTATTAGCTGGAATATTGTTGTCATTATGGTGAATATGTGATGCTATTTACAGTTTTATGAGCTCAGGTTGTTTCCCTGGAGTCTGTTCAGCCTGGCGACTGACGTGTAAAAATAGAGCCGTGAGTGAGGAAGAGGAAGAGGAGGAAGGTGTGAGCGGAGCGGGACGTACAGGTGTTCTGGAAGGTGTGGACCTGCATGTCGAGCAGAGGAAACGACTGCCTGAAGCTGTACATCACCGACGTCTTCTTCTTCTGGTAGATCTTCGTTACCTGAGGAGGAGGAAAAGGAGGAAGAGGAGGGAGAGATAAGAAGGAAAGAAAAAAGCAAAGAGATGGAGAGAATAAATAGAGGAGGAATTGCTTTTGTTTGTATGTCTTCATCATTTCTGAGGAAAATGTTTGAGAAAATCCCTCACAACCCGGTGAAACGCCAAACACTGTTTCCTCGGTGTAACCACGAAATCCTTCCCCTCTCTCTGGTTCCCGCTGCTTACCATGAGCAGGTCGTTGAACAGGAAGACTTCTCTCTGATGGACGCCGCTCCTCTGGGCCCGGTTTGGATCGGGAAC
This sequence comes from Poecilia mexicana, assembly GCF_051168715.1. Taxonomy (NCBI): domain Eukaryota; kingdom Metazoa; phylum Chordata; class Actinopteri; order Cyprinodontiformes; family Poeciliidae; genus Poecilia; species Poecilia mexicana. The sequence goes on from NW_028263392.1 coordinate 21,667,772, forward strand.
CTCGAACAGCTGGCAGCAGCAGACCAGCCTGCGGTGCGGCAGCGACAGAACCTGCAGCACACACAGGAAGCGCTCAGCCGCGCTCAGAGCGCAGCTTCCTGTCCGCCCGGGAGCTTCTTACCGGTTTCTTGCCGATCACCATGCGCTCCACCGCCTGGACCTGCGACACGTGGTCGTCGTTGGTCCTCAGCTCCCACTTCTGGATGCGGCCGTAGATGGCCACCAGCAGGTCTCTGGGGATGTCCTGCCCGTTGTCCACGCCTGCAGGACCAAACAGAAACATCACAACCTTTGCAGGTTTTATCTTCACTAATATTCATTCATTCCTGCATTTCAGGCTGAAAACATCTGAAAATGATTATTTTAGTGAAACTCATCCCCATCCCATCTTTCCTGCTCCTTCATTTTGAATAAGTTGGAGCATGATGGAGATTTTAAGGAGTTCAATTTTACCCACGAATAGATCTAAAACGTATTTAATGTCTAAACTTTCCTGTCAGATTCCTACCAATAAAGGCCAATAGAGACAAAAAATAAAATAAAAACAAAATAAAAAAAAGTCCAGATATTTCCAAGTTGAAACTTAAAGGGACAGTATCATGAAAAATCAATTATTTTATCATTTCCATCATGTTTTAATGTTTTCCCTCATCAAAAATAAACCTGGAGTGCTGCTTTGATTCTAATGCATGTTTGAGAAAAACACCTGAATGGACCTGGATCCGCCTTTGAGGCGCAGCTCTTCCCCCACCCAGCTCCTTCAGACTAGCCAGCAGCAATTAGTAAACTCTCAGAGCGACACTGGTAAAAACACTAAAGGGTTGAAAGAGGAGCCATGTTGGGATGACTTTCAGAAAGCAGGAGTTTTAAAGAGACAGAGGCCCAATTTCAAGGCGTTAAATCAGGAAATCAAATTTCTTTTCAGTCATATTTGAAATTTATAGCATTTTTATAACAAATGAAGGGAACATTTGTCAATCCAGGATTTAGGCCAAAATTTAAATGAAGAACACAAACGGCTACAGTGGCCATGATGGATGGACGGACGGACGGACGGACGGACGGACGTACGGACGGACGGATGCATCTTAGTCCAAATACAGGTGCTGTCTCTGGACCGCCCCTTCCATCAGAACCCAGCCGTTCTGATGAATCTCTCCCAGCTGCTAGGCTGGTGAGTTTCTTTCAAATAAAGAAGATCTGATCATCTGGGACGGAGCAGACAGAAGCTCCTCCGCTCCCTGGTTCTGGTTCTGGCTGTGATGGAGGATGACAGCAGCCTGCAGCTCTCCTGCTCCAGCTGCCGGGTTCCCCACTCACCCCTCAGGTTCTTGATGAAGTCCTCCAGCTTCATCTTCCTCTCTGGCTTCACGTTGGGGCTGTACATGTCCGTGTTGAGGAGGATGATGGCAAAGGCCAGGATGAAGATGGTGTCTGGGTTCTGGAATTGCCGGATCAGCACCGGGTTGCAGACGCAGTACCTCTGACTGCAGAGGGAAACAAAGAGCTGGAACAAACTGAAGATCTGAAACGTGTGCGCTGATGTTCTGGACCTCTCAGATACCTGAAGGCCTCCACCAGCCGCTCCACCCGCTGAGCTTCGCCCTGAACCTTGATCTGCGCCTGGAACTTCCTCAGCGCTTCGTCCAGATCCATGCCAGAGAAGTCCATCTCATCCAGGACGCAGCTACACAGAGGAACACAGGAACTAAACCTCAGAAAACACTTTGAGTCTGCAAAATAAATTAGCACCTGGGCACCGATAACCAAACAGTTAGCTATGCTAATCGAAAACAATAGTCCTGCTAACATTCGTTCCACTAACCCTAAAGCTTTAATCATAAACATTTGTTTTAACAGCAAAATCATCGCTAAAGCAGCAGTCAGAGACAACAATGCTAACGTGCTAATCATAAACATTAGTTCAGCTAATGTTTATGATTAGCATTGTTTATGGTTGCTTTAAAATCAATCATAAACAATAGTTTGTCAATTCAGAACAAATGTATCAAGGCAAAAAAAAATTTTTAGTCCAATCAGACATACATCCCAACTGATCCCAGTCATCAAACACAAAGTGAGCTCAGTTCAGTTTTCAAATGAATTTAAAATGTTTCCAAATAAGCTCAGCAGATTGCATCACATGCAGTTCCGCTAACGCTAAAGCGCTAATCACAAACATTTTAATCTGTTAATGCTAAACACCTATCACAAACATTTAATCTGCTAGTGCTAAAGCGCTAATCACAAACATTTTAATCTGCTAATGCTAAAGCGCTAATCACAAACATTTAATCTGCTAGTGCTAAAGCGCTAATCATATTTAATCTGCTAATGCTAAAGCGCTAATCACAAACATTTAATCTGCTAGTGCTAAAGCGCTAATCACAAACATTTTAATCTGCTAATGCTAAAGCGCTAATCACAAACATTTAATCTGCTAGTGCTAAAGTGCTAATCATATTTAATCTGCTAATGCTAAAGCGCTAATCACAAACATTTAATCTGCTAGTGCTAAAGCGCTAATCACAAACATTTAATCCGCTAATGCTAAAGCGCTAATCACAAACGTTTAATCTGCTAATGCTAAACGCTATGCCATCTAAGAACGCAGAAATCGAATGTTGCACTGACTCGAGGACGTCTTTGTTGAACTGCTGCCGGCTGCCCAGGAACTCTCCGATCATCTGCCTGCTCAGTCCTTTCCGCTCCAGGATGAACCTGGCGATGCCCACCGGAGTGTCCGACACGAAGCCCTTCTCGATCAGGTACTGGATCCCCTTCTCCGGCTTCCTGTGGACCAGCAGAAACAGGACTTTCATGTTTCTTCTTATGCAGCTGAAGTACTATTGCATATCTGTGTTTTATTGGTGTAGGGGGACATGATGCCATGGGAACGAAACAGTCCAGCATCACCTTACCATGCATGATGGCCTGGTAGCATCCACGATCTGATCACCTGTTAAGATTTTTTTGGATATATCAAAACATTTTACCAAATGCCAAAACATCCCTTTCCAAGCCAGCTGCTGACCTCATTAATGACAGGCTGACACCGGAAGCTCAGAAAGAGCCTCGGAGCTGTGCTGGCTTTGTACAGGCTGGTGACTAGCAGCCACTGGGCTGCCTTCTTCCTCTGGTGTTTGTTATTATGCATATGCTGTTGGCCATGGAGAGGCTAACAACTAGCATAGCATAATAACTCTTTTCTTTAAAGAAAACTTTATGCAGAGAAAAATGGTTGACATACACTATCTGTAAGTGACATACCGATGCTAACACCAACCTATTTGTGCTAAAAGTTAGCGGACAAAGCAGGTAATCCAGTGGGTGACCACCTATCAGGCTAGTTGTTAGCCTATGCTAGGCTAAAGCCAGCATGTCTATGCTAATGTAGAAGGAGTAGGGAATTGATGGGGTCCCCAGCCGATCACTGCCGGCCAATTATCTATCAGATCAGTAGCCAATCGGATCAGATCGGTATGAATTTAGCCTCCGGCAACAAGTAAGTAGCCACCATTGGGTGTGCAATAGCCTTACTTTTGGCACTGATGCTGCGCCATATAAATCAGATGTTCTGATCTTGGACCTACTTGTTGAAGAGGTTGAGGCCGATGCGGTACTGCCGCCGCTGCACCACGTCGTTGTTGAAGGCAGGGGAGTCCCAGCTGTGGCGGCTCTCCCTCTGGTAGGTCTGCTTCCCCAGCGTGGCTCCGCCCATCGGCTCCCGCAGGCTATCCCTGGACGACGAGCCGGAGCTGCAGTTGTTGACGGTGGTGTCGTCGTTGGAGTTGGTGGTGGTGGAGTTGACGCTCTCGTTGTCTCCGTCTGAGCAGAGCAGGTGGTGGTGGTGGTGGAGGTGTGGGTGGTGGGCGAGGAGCTGCTGCCCCTCCAGGTTCTGCAGCACTGAGGAAGAGGAGGACGACATCGGCGAGGGCGTGAGAGGGGGCGGCAGCGGGGACAAAGGTGTGAGAGGTGGAACCGGGGAGGGCAGCGGAGACGCAGGGGGCTCTGGGTACGAGTGTGGGAGGTGGTGGTGCTGGTGGTGCAGATGGTGGTAGTGGTGCTGGGCGAAGTGGTGCGGATGCTGCATGTAGGGGCCGCCGGCGTGGGCGTGGTGCATGTGCATGACGTGCTGGCTGTACTGCGGGTGGTGGTGGAGGATGGTGGGAAGGTGGGGGATGGCTGAGGGGTGGGGAGGGTGGGGGTGTTGGAGCGGGTGGGGTGGCAGCGTCCGGGCCGACGGCATCGGCAGGGGGACGTTAGCGGGGCTGCGCGTCTGTCCTTGCGCCATGGCGACCGAGCGGCCGTTCGGCTTGTGTTTGATGGTTCCTTGTGGAGATTCGGCTTCGCTGCTTCCTGCTCCAAGCTCATCCTCTCCACTTTCACCTTCACCTCCTCCCCTGCCCCTCTCTCCATCTCGCTCCCCTCCGGAGGACTCCTGTTCGTACACCAAACGTCCGATAGACCCACGCTCCGATCTGAAGACACAAATCAACTGGAATATAAATCACATTTCATAGATCCTGTCCAAACCTGCCAATAAAGGGATGAAGAGCTACTCAGAGCAGGAAGCTTTATGGATCCACTTCCTCCATCAAGGCGTGGTCCTCAGGGACTACCTGACATAGATGAATCATTAACAGGCTTCTGCTGCAGCTGTAGCAGGTAATGCAGTCATTTGAATGAGACGTCACATGTGTATGCTGCTGCAGACACATCTATCGTGAAGATGTGTGAACCCTGAGGACTTCACGACTCCTAAACCGGTATATGAACGTGATCAACAGAAGAGCTGTTGGTTCAGGAGCAGAACATTTCCCGGTTGACTCAGCAGATCTACAACAGACTAGCTTAGCAGCCAACAGTTAGCACAAGTTCCCATTAAAGGGTCGGTTCAGCTTGTTTTTGCTGTCTGCATGCAGTAATCGGCAGGCCAAGTGATTTCAGCTGCATGTTGGATCTGGTCTTCCCCTCAGGGCTGAAGGCCCATGTGGGCACAGCGAACCTGAGCTAAACATGAACGGTACTTTAGCTACAGCTAAATCATACACCAACATGATATGTAGTGGAAGCTCTAAAGTACTACAACAGCAATTTATTTAGCGGGAGCTAATGCTAACTCGCCATAACTGGGTTTAAAGGGTGATTAGTTTCCATCAGGTCCATTTGGATGTTTTTTCTCCTAATGAATTAAATCTAAATTTGAAAGTTTCTGGTTGTTTCTTGTTGACATTTATAAACTGTGAGGTTAATGACGTGTCTGAGTGCTGACCTGTCGCTCATGTCCACTGAACTGTCGCTGGGCGGTTCGATGGTGAGGACAGGAAGGTGTCCTCCTCCTCCTGCTCCTCCTCCTCCTCTTCCTCGGTACTCTCCTCGGCACTCTGTGCAGGGGGTGCTGCTCCTCCGGCTGGCGCTGCTGCCGCCCTCCGTCTCCCTGCTGTCCTCCCTGCCCCCTGCGCCTCCGCCCCCGCCCCAGTAGTCCGTGTCGGAGCTGGAGGCGGGACGGGACAGCGGTGAGGAAGGGAGGCAGCCGTCGTCCATGTAGAGCGTGACGTCGCTGAAGGAGGTGGCGGTGCTGTCCTCGTGCATGGCCACGCCGCCCCGGCCTCCCTCCGCCCGGCCGGGCGCGCGCCGCGACGCCGTGTTCGTGTTGCGCCATCCGCACTGCCTGTATTCTACCTCCTCATCCTCTTCCTCGTCTTCCTCCTCCTCCTCTTCCTCGTCCTCGTCTCCCTCCTCCTCGTCCTCGTCCTCCTCTCCTTCTCCGCCGACATCTTGCGAGTCTTCGCGGCCGGACTGGCAGGTGAGCGAGTCGTCCATGGAGTCGGCCAGAGATTTCACCTGCGAAGGATGAAGAAAAACGTTTAGACGACTAGAATCCATCCAGATGTGATTTAAGACGATCAGCAGAACATCTGATCAGATAAATTTGTTAAAGTGACCTTGAACAGGTTAGGATAGGACTATGGGCTAAAGAAAACATGTTCATTACAGTTTTTGTACAAAGTTATTCATAAAGAGATTTCAGTCTGGTCAGTTCTGCCGTTCAGAATGAGCCATTTTAGAGCTTCTGTCACTTTAGATCCAGATAAGCTGCTGCTGCCCCCCTCCCCCCAATTCAATGTGGCTGCAAACAGATGCAAAATTACACTACCACAACTCTTTGAAAAGCAGAAGTCGAGCCTCCTGCACAATCAACAAAAAATGCAGTAAGTGGTTTCTGGATGATAAGTCTTCAACAAAACACTTCTTTTCTAGCAGCCATTGTACAGCAGAGACAGCGGTAAAACCAAACGTCCCGGTGCTCCGCTCACGTTGCTAGGTAACAGCGCAGTGTCTGTTGAATGTGACTTAACAGTTGGGAGGTTTTACAGTTGAGACCAAAATGAAAGTACAAAGACATGCAAAATGTTAAATTAGCATAATAGGTCCCATTTAAATTAAAGAACAAACACCAGCTGAACATGTTTCTAGCAGCTTGTCTCAACAAAGCTGCAGATTAGTTAGAGTTGGTTTGACAAATACTCTAAAAATAACCACATATGGTGGATTTTCCCCAGGCTGATGTGTTTCTGTGGATAAAACAACACAATCTGACAGATTTGGAGGGAAAATGTTGACGAGTCGAGATTTGACTCCTACCAAACAAGAATTAATGCCCAAATCAAGGTGTGTTGAAAGGACTCAACTTCTCTGTTATTTTTTGACCAGCATTTGTAATTTTAGTCTGTTTCCCTCCTGATGGTCCAGTCGACCCGGTTCTACTGGAACCAGTACATCTGCTCCACCTCCAGCTGCTGTGGTTCTGAGTCAAACCAACCTGTTCCCCTCCTGGCCTGTGGGGGCGCTGCACCAAGAACCACTGAAGGAAACATAAAAACCTCTGAAGACACTGAGGTCAGAGGTCAATTAGCATTCACACCTCACCAACAGGACCGTTGTTTTTAGGCAGACGGCCTGGAGTTGGATTAAAGTCGGACTAAACAGGGTTTGGTGTGACTGCAGCCTTAATCCCATATTAAACAGGTTTCCAGGATTTCCTTCTTTCATCTCCGGATTATTGCCGAAATTAGAAACATCCAGTCTAGGAGTGAAAAACTAGTCAGTGCGTTTCTTCCTTCAAGACTGCAGTAGTTCTTTACTGTCAGAAGTTCACAAAATGCAGGTAATTAAATTACTAGCTCTATTAGTAATCACCCTAAGTAATTATCCATCATTTATAAAAGACAACATAGAGGTCCATATTTTTTGGCCACTCTTCAAAATGCCATTTCTGTAAGGCTGAAGTGCTTTGACCTTCAAAGTTCAGGAACATGGCTCCAATAGAACAGCTGCTGGTCCAAACCGGTCCAAACAAAAAACTCTGGACGAAAACCAAAATTGATCTCAACCCGACATGCAGCTGGACGGTCTAAGAGGCTCAGAGAGGCTCCATAAAAACACGTTCAAAAGGTTTTCTGCATTTAGTAGAAACTGAATCTGAAGGTCCTTCTTTTTGCAGATGACACCTGGTTGTATTTGAACTTGTAAATGTTAAATATTTGGTTGACACCAGTGGAGCACAGGTGGAGGTAGAAAAGGAGAATGTGGTTGCCTGTTTGGAGAAAGAGTCGTCTACGTCTCCAGCATCCTCTGAACCCTGCTGGCCCGGCGACCCCTGACCCTGTGGCTGCCGCTCATCAAACGAATACTGCGCTCAGAGGAAACAGTCGTCACCAACCAGATCAGAACCAGATCAATACTTGGCTGGTCCAGTCTGAACGCGCTCCTACCTGCAGCCTCATGTTGGACAGGATGATGCGCCGGGTCATCCTGCTCTCCGACGCCGAGCTGCGGAGCCTCTCAAACTTCTTGTTCATGCGGTACCGCCTGAACGCCGCCTGGATCGTCCTGGCCGCCCGCCGGGACACAAACTGGCCCCCGTACTTCCTCTCCAACATCTCCACCTACCAGATGGACCAATCAGGAAAGATGGAGCAAAACGTTCTCCATTCTCAGGGAATCACAGGCGCCCGATGGCGGAGCGGTACCTTCTTGTCCTGGAGGTCTGTAGAGAGCTCATAGCTGTCAGATAGCGCCTTGCAGCGTTTGCTCTCCTCCTCCTCTTGCTTGCGGAGCGCCAGGCTGGCCGGCTGATGTCTGCTGCGCTGAGCCCAGGCGAGGCTTGCAGGGCTGGGGGGAGAAATGGGGGAGCTGCCCTGGAGACAGACGGAGAGAAGAGCTGCAGAAACCGCTGGCTGTCTGCACTAACAACCAGTTTTATTTGGATCATCTGATCCTTTAACAATGTTTTTACTTTGCAATACCCTGTCCTTACAGTGTTTTGTTTTACAAATGTATTTAAGTTGTTGACTTTCTCTTTAATATTCTCTCATTCAGGTGCAGACAGTAATTTATAAGCATCTAATCATGCGATGAAGGTAGAAAGTGAAGATGAGTCAAGGACCTGATCTACTCATAAACCTGATCTAATCATAAACCTGATCTACTCATAAACCTGATCTAATCATAAACCTGATCTACTCATAAACCTGATCTAATCATAAACCTGATCTACTCATAAACCTGATCTACTCATAAACCTGATCTAATCATAAACATTGGTTTCACTAATGCTAATGTATGACACCTACACCAGGTGCTAAAGTGATAACTTCAATATGACGTCATTTACATTCTCTATAATCTCCTTAGATATTGTAATAATGTTTATATTTTGATCTCTACTGTCTGTGTTTTAATTTTAGTTTGAAATTAAGTTACTGGGGGAAAATTAGTTTAGCAAATTAACAGGAGTTTGTTCACTACTGGTGCTTTCTTAATGTCTTCAGGTAATTTACTAACATGTGAAAGAAAGAAGTAAGACTGGAGAGAAGAACGGCGCCTGGTTTCTAACTACAGACACAATCAGTGTGGGGTGTAAAGAAACTATCACTGTGAACACACCATATGCACTTACAAAATGGTGGTGGCAGCATCATGCTGTGGGAAGCAGGTCAGAACTGATGGGAAGATGGAGCTAAATACAACTTGGTGTTGGACAATCGCATCAAATTCACTCAGCTTCGTATTTTTAGCTTGTGACAAAATGTGGATGGGGTATGAATACTTTTGAACCCAAACTTAACGAGGCTAATTACTTAATGGGAGAACCTGAACTTTGTGGGTCGGTACCTGTGTCTGCGAGTGAGAGGCTCCCAGGGGCCCGGTGCCGGAGGCGGGGCCGTATGGGTCGCAGGGGCTGGAGAGGGGGCTGTTGCTATAGCGATGGAAGGGAGGAGGATGCCCAAACGACGAGTCTGAGAAGGTGAGGACCTCCGGACACTGAGGGTCGCCCTCCACGCTGAGAGACAGAGACAGAGCTGCTGTTAGGTCACAGAATGGGTCAGCTGGGACTCACTGGGCCCAGTCTGGACCAGAACTCATGAAACCAAATCACCAAACGGCTGTAAAATGGACCGAACTGTTCACCAGTCTGCCCAGTTCATCCAGACCGGGTCAGAACAGACGGTCCACATGAGGGGCCACCAACCAAGAGCCACTTTCCCAACAAAATAAAATTAAACTGAAGTTTGTTTCTATTTTCAGATTTTAGAACAAAGTGAATCATCCAACTCTGACATGGAGCCACGATTGGAAAGTTACAAACTCAAAAATGATCTAATAGTTTGGTTTATTCAAGAGAAAGAAACGGAGGTTCATTTTTCAAAGTTATACTTTCAACATATTCATCTATAAATGTCAGTTTCAAACTGAATATTTAGTTAATAAGCCTAACTTATGTTAGCAGCATCTTTAAACTAAATAATTAAAAAGCAAGTTAAATGTTTCTTTAGCAATTTAAATATACAGCTTTGGTTTTCAATAGATTAACTAAATATTTAGTTTTGGATCTGTGACATTTATTAACGGATGAACAACGTGGTAAAAATATATGAACCACCATTGGAGGCTAAATGACCAGAATTATTCCTGCTGATCGTTTAGCTACTTTGAACAAAATGAAAGCTAAATGAAACCTTCCACAAATATGGAAAAGAAAGGTCACCCAGAAAAATATAAAAAGCACATAGTTTGACATTTACAACCATTAAATTATTTTAAAACCTTTTTTTTTTTAAGTAATTTAAAACCAGGGTTTTATAAATTACCGTGTTTATAATGTTACATTTGGTTTTATTGGAGCAGCTTGGCTCCTTGCAGATGAAAATGCTGGATTAGAAATGGATCATCAATCAAATAAAATATGCAAATGGATTAATCTAAAGTAAACCAGAACTGAACTACAGTAAGCCACATGAGCACCGGCCCGGTTCTGATCCGTCAGCATCGCTTATTGGATCAGAACCTTCAGAAGTCCTTCAGAACCAGGCGCTCTGTTCAAGCCTAAAGATCTCTGCTGGCAGAAACAGGCAGACTGATAGAAGATCAATCAGTTTATTGATGAGTCACAGAGGAGCTGAAGGAGGAGGAGGAGGAATCTGCGTGGCGGCCATCTTTACTCTGCTTGTCTCATCGTCAGAGAGGCTCTTCTGTGTTAATCTAAGACATCCGTGAAGCTGGCAGGGAGGCCGACGTGGGCACTGCCAGCACACACACACACACACACACGCACACACACACACACACACACACACACACGGCTGAGTCATAGCAGCCGCAGCAGTGTGTGTGTGGGTGTGCTGTGTAAGTCACTGTGGGTGTTCATCACTGTGCTGCGTTTGGGACAGGCTCAGCAGGAGCGTGTTGGAGAGCAGCGTGTTTGTGTAGCCGCCTCTGAATGGACCCGGTTCTGGAGGTTCTGGACCATCAGATCTGGACACAAACCCTTCGGCTTTACCTGGTCACAGATCTTAAGCTCCGTTCGGTTTCAGCTGCTGATAATTCTGTCTAAGGAGTTTAAGTCATTTGGGCGACACTAAAAATACAGCAGCAAAGAAAAACACAGAGCAGATTTTCTAAAACACAAAGTACAGCTAAAAAATCTGAATCGTGTGGAAAAGTGAAATATTCCACTAATCTGATAATAGTGGATCTAATTTTTAGCTTAACTTTAAAAACGATTAGCTTCCCGTTTTGAAGCCACATCCTAGTTATTGACTTTGAAACGTTGGAAACGTTTATCGCAGTTAACTTTTCCTAAATCAGTTCTTCCAGAAAAATCCTGAACCGCTAATTTAACATTCAGCCACATTACAAACTCAAACCTTATTGGAGTTTACAGGATTTTAGGATAAACCGACACAAAGCAGCACTTCATTGTGAAGTAGGAGGAAAAAAACATGATTCAAAGTTTACAGCAAGTTTTGAGAAAAATGAGCTGCTAGAGCTGAACAATGACTGAAACCCATGATATAAGCGTTTCATATCAGTTATTGATTATTGATTAGTTTTTTGTTTTAAACATCTGAGAAACTTCCAAACATTTCCTGTTTTGTCCAGTTTTCCCTCCACACCGTTGGTTTTTATTTTTAACCGGTTTTGAGGCACAGCAGCGAAACATTAAACTGCTGCTGCGCCAGTTACTCAACAGGTTGTTGCTAGGCAACCAGAGAATGGGAGAGTTGCTAGGCAACCAAAGAGTGAGTTCCATTCCTGCTGAGCCTGTCCCAAACACAGCTTAGCAACTAAAGCAACTAAAGCCTTTTCCTTTGCCTACATCTCCCAGAATGCTTTGCTGTTCTGGATCAGAGTTCAGTGAATATTCCATCTTGAATATTTTATCAGACGTATTATCTATTTCAAATTATCACGTATCACCCGCTTTACTCAGACACCCCGAAATAAAACTGTTCCTGACCAGCCAGCATCAGAAAGACCGAGGAGCAGCAACATGAACCCACAGCCTCGGTGATGTAAGAGATCCATACAGGAAGAAGCGACGGCGGCCATAAATCCCAGAACAACTTGGAGCAGAAAGTGAGAGAAAGGCACTCTGGGTAATTACACATTACCTAGGCTGTCCTGCTCCGTCTCATATCTACTTAAAACATCCGTTCCTCTCCTGCAGGCAGCTGAAGCTCAGCCAGCTGCAGGATTGAGCCGAGGTGAGGTGCGTTTGATTGATGCGCCCGCCGCAGCCTCTGGCTGGCCGTTGCACACAGAGGTCATTCGGTAAACTTCAGCTGACCTCCAGGCTGGAAATCCATCAAATCTGTGCCAGACAGCTTTAAAACTTCAGTCCCTGAAAGTTTTAGAGCTCAGACACATGCCTTCTTTAATCTGCATCCTGGATGAGTGTTGAACTCCAGCAGCTCTGCAATTTAATGTGTTTTTTATTAACAACTTCAGCCAGCATTCAGTCTTTTCTCATGTTCTTCATTCAAACAGAATGAAATGTATTTATTCACATCATGAATGTTTCTCTTTTTTATCGATTTGCTGCTCTGGTGTCTCCAAGCAGAATAACATCAACAGCGACGTTTCTGCTACGCCCGTAAATCTAAAATTCGCCAACGCCGGTGAACGTCGCAGTGTCTTCTCTGGTCCCTCTGGGTTTTAAATTCTGCTTCTGAACGATCTGATTGGACGCTGAAAAGACTATTGTTGTGTTCAGGTTGTGCTAAAAGGAGTTAGCCTGAACTATGCTAGCCTAAAACAGCATCCCAATGCTAAACATGTAGCAGCTAATGCTAATGTCAGCGTTCACTGTCCACATTTAAAGAAGCTCCATGAAAGATGAGGATTTCCTGAATAAAACAGTTTTTGAATCAAAAATGTTGCTTATTTTCTCAGTGCATAGTTTTTGGTTGATTACTTACAGACTCTGCAATTAAATCAAATAAAAATTCAAGTTAATATAAATGTCTAGAGAGATATAATTACTTGTTTTTAAATAAAATAGAATAACATAAAGTACTTTGAGGTTATTAATATAGTGTAATCCGATCAAAGGAATGTTCAACTGACCAGTATAAATTTAAATTTTAAAAATGTACAAAATGTTTATGTGAAGTAGAAAACAACAGACTACAAAATAAAACTGGGCTAATATGATGTCCAGTTTGAGCGGAGCAGGAGGAAGGATCTGCTGTAACGCTGCTCTGTGCGTCCCAGACGCAGCAGTTTTTCTGACCACTGCATTCAACGACGACAAACCAAAACACACTCCTGTAAAAATGACTAGGCTTTGAAAAGCATTCATTCAGAAAACCTGAACTATTGATGAGGACGACTTGACAGACGGCAGGAACCCGGGTGAATAACGTAAACCTAAAGGTTTGGATCAGGGATCTGAAATGATGTGAAGCCTGGTTTCTGATCCTGAATCAGGAGCAAAAGTCGGCTGAAAACAGAAAACAGGTAAAGTTCCCTTAACCAGGCGTCATGAGGCTGGGTTCTGCTCCGGCCCGGCAGACTCACAGCGTTCAGCGGCTCCGCCCCGCGGCCGGTCTGCCAGTCCGCTACACGCTCTGCAGGCCGTCCTCTGTGGGAGGGTCAAGGTCAAAGCTGAGCCGCTTCCTACTGAACTCATCCAGCAGCAGCGAGGCATTACACTGCCACTGAGCCGGACCAGAACCCGGCCGGGCCGCATTTAACACATCAGCTGGAGAACCTGAGGCAACACCGAACGATCCGATCAGGGTGCAGAAAAAAAACATGTTTAATGTGATCCTGTGATGGAAACCTGCATTTTAAATAAAGCTGCAAAATGATGTTTTCAAAGTTTCAATGAGAATTTACAGAAATGAAGACGGATCTGCATTATGACGATAATAATGTCATAATGTTGTCAGAATAAAGTCATAATATTCTGAGAAAAGGTTGTAATGATTTAAGAATAGTCAGAAGAATGAAGTCAGAATACTAGAATAATAAAGGAATAAACGTATTTATAATATTCTGCAGCAGACTGTCCAGATTTCTGAAGAATGTCCATTAATAATCAGAGAAAAGCTGAATGGATAGAAAAACCTTTTGCTCCAATCTGAGGGTTGAAGATTAGAAACTAGAAATATGTTCTTGAGCTCATGTCTATTTATTCAATAATTTATCAGAAAAAAGGGGTTTTAAATGGAAAATGTTGCTTATTTTGGTTTTCAGTTAAAATGAAAACCAAAAGTCAGTTCTGACTGGCTGTAGAGCAGGGGTGTCAAACTCAATTTCACTCAGGGCCACTTCAGCATATTGGCCCCCCTCAACGGGCCTCATTGACGGTACAGATCAGGAGTGCATCCCTGCTAAAACACCCCAGACAGAAGGTTGACTTCCCTCTTTCAGTTCTGTAGAGGCTTATAATGAGTCAATGGTCCAGGTGTGTTAGAGAAGGAATATATCTAAAGTTTCCATGGATGTAAAATTACTGCTCAGTTTAAAATTTACAATATTTAAATCAGTGATTAAAGGTAAGCAAACAAATAATAAAAACAAGTCAAAGATTTAGTCTCAGAGGCAACTGAAATCAATTAATTAAAAAAATCCTTTCTGAATATCATCTCATGGTCTCTGAACTAAATGCGTCTTTCTGACCGGAGCTGACAGCGAGTTGAAGAGTTATGGACCGGACGCTTTGGAGCGTCTGGTTAGGAAGCGCATTGCAAACCTTTGGTAGAAATGTAGTTTGTAGTCAATTCGTGCTCAAAATCTATTTTAAGTCAATCATTGGCCTATAAAGTGCTGGGGGGCCACATGTGGCCGCCCAGCATGTTTGAGCACGGTGCATGTGTCAAACATGGTGTAATGCATGTTTGACACGTGCATTACGCCATAGAACTGCCAATTGGCAATTGACGTAAAGTAGCTTCGATTTCAAAGAAGCCGACATTGAAGTCGATTGGCAAATGAACCATCACCAAAGAGGAAGGCTCTTGTCTCACTGCACCCCAAGAGATGCATAACCTACAAAAACCATTTCTGTCTGGTTTTGAACCAGAGACCTTTTGCATGTAAAGCAAACATGATAACCACTACGCTACAGGAACTGAACTTCTCTGCTTTGTTTCAGTTTGAGGTTCCAAAGTTGATGATGTGAGATGCAACATGAAAATGTCAACTGAGGCTTACACTGAGATGCCTGGATTCAGAGTACAGACCATGACACCACAGAACCTTGTGTTTAGTAAACACCTGTGATGAAGAGAACATGCAAAATCTGTTTCTGTCTGGTTTTGAACCAGAGACCTTTAGCGTGTAAAGCAAATGTGATAACCACTACACTACAGAAACTCAGGCTCTTTGCAGTGTTCCTGGTAGATGATCCACATTTTGTTAGAGACTAATGTCAACGATGGGCATGGAACAATGTCAAATACTTAAACCACAGATCCTCTCAGAGAGCACAGTAACTTGGTGAACAAACTGTCAGACTTATACTTGTGCCTAATTTCACATTACAGTCCATAAACTAAGCCTGGGATCAAACAATTGTATTGAAGATGTCATTAGCAGAGACAAATGGTTCTACAGAGACTTGGCTAAATGGCTAAAAAATAAAATCAATACTTACAAATAAAAAATGGTTAAAAAATAAAATTAACACATTAAAATAAAAAATATCTCTGAAATACAATCAACACTTGAAAATTAAAATTGGTTCAAAAATAATATCAATACTTCAAAATACAAAATCTCTGGAAAATAAAATATTATGTTGTTTTGAAAAACATTAGAATATAAGCATTTTATCAAATCTTCAATGTGGTAAGATCATGTAAGTTCTTAAATCCATGGAAACTCAACAGTTTGTAAGGTAGGTGAGTTAGCTCAGCAGGTTAGAGCACCGTGCTGGTAATGCTGAGGTCGTCGGTTCAAACCCCGTATGGGGCAATTCATGTGCAAGGTCTTTCAGACAATCAACACTTCAAAATAAATAAGGGTTCAAAAATAAAATCAACACTTCAAAATAAATAAGGGTTCAAAAATAAAATCAACACTTTACAATTAAAAATGGTTCAAAAATAAAATCAACACTTTACAATTAAAAATGGTTCAAAAATAAAATCAACACTTTACAATTAAAAATGGTTCAAAAATAAAATCAACACTTTACAATTAAAAATGGTTCAAAAATAAAATCAACAGTTCAAAATGTATAATGGTAACTGTTTCTGTCTGTTCAGTCCATAAACTAAACCTGGGATACAAAAAATGTATTGAAGATGTCATTAGCAGAGACAAATGGTTCTACAGAGTCCAGAGCAGCGTTCTGGAGGACAGTGACACTAATTTAAGTGAAGTCACTCAATTTAATTTATTAAAAGTTATTGGGGCCTCAGTCAGTGGTTTTTGTCACTACGAGTAAATGTAGATTATCTACTTAATCTGTGATGGGATCTGGATTCACGGCAAATATTAACTAAACCGCATAAAATGCGGCTAAATAGCCGATGTTAATATGATTGTAATTCCACGGATAAAAGTAGTACATGACCGATAAATGTCACATGTCACATAAAATGACATAGCGGGCCACATGTGGCCCGCGGGCCTTGCGTTTGACACATGTGCTGTAGAGTAAAAAAGCTGATCAGTATCTTCATCCTCAGCAGAAAGAACAGACTGACCCTCAAACGTTTCTGTTCTTCATTTGTCTGCTTTACTGTAAAATCACACAAAACGATTCGTCTGAGATGCTTCAGATCCTTGAGAAGAAGCGAGAAAGCAGCCAAAGATGATGGAAGGCAGTTCAAGTAATCAGTTTGGCTTGAAAAGGGGATTTAATTCAGCTGCTGTCCTGCTCTGATGTGAATGTCCCTGGTGGGCTTCTGTAGCCTGCAGCCGTTACGCAGCAGACAGCTGGGGTTTCTGAGCTCAACTTTTCTCCCCTATTTACACACACAGGTTTCAACACACACACACACACGCACACACACACACACACACACACACACACACACACACACACACACACACACACACACACACACACACACACCTGAGGCTTTGTCCGAGTCACTCACACACAAGGTCAGAGTGTCAGTCTCCAGTAATTAATAATGATCTGTGATTAACCGTTGAGCTGAGTAATTACAGACAACAGCTGCACACTTTGCGTTCGGGTCGATAAATCTGCAGCGTGTAATCAGAAACCAAACAACCCGGCCTGAGCTGCACCAAACCACGATCCGGAGGCGGCGGACCGGACCAGACGTCACCTGGAGCGCTGAGGCTCTGGACGACCAGGTGACCGGTCAGTCCAGGTAACCGGTCAGTCCAGGTGACCGGTCAGTCCAGGTGGAGACCGGTCAGTCCGGGTGGAGACCGAACAGAGGGACAGGAGATGGTAAATGCATATATATTCATATACATCTCCACTGTGCAACAGGAATAATGGATAAAATATATTTATCTTTAGAGAAATGAAAACATGAAACTCGCTGGAATGTTTTAGACGTAACAAAGTTTAAAAGAATCCTGCTTAATTATTTTTTATTATATAAAGTGTTATAATAATTGCACATTTATGAATTAATATGCTATGTTACTTATGTTAAGTGTGTTTAACTGTTTTTGTAATAAATGTTTTTTTATGATGTGGACTGCAGGAACAGTAGCCGTTGTCACGGTAACGGCTAAAGGGAATCCAAATAAATTAACTAAAAAAGTAGCCATAAGTGGGAAAATGCCCTAAAACAACGCGGCAGTTACCAGTAATAAAACAATTTCTTCCTGAAAAAATGATTCAAACGAATCATTAAATAATCAATGGATGGATTTCTGCTTCTGCTGTAATCTGAAGCGTGATATTGAATGATGGCGACTCATTTCCAAACCATATTGTTTCTGGCTGGAACCAGTTACCTCCCTGCTCATCTGCCCTGCAGCCACGCGGCGCTCTACATCCTCTCGGGGAAATGTGGGTTAGTGAAACAGCCTCCGTTTACACAAGCGTGTAAATGTTTCCTGTATCGACTGGTTGGTGCGAGCCGCACCAAATGGCACCAAACCCAGAGGCATCGACCTGCTTCCCTGTCCGGCTCCCCCACAGATGGTCCAGCGCTGCTTCTTTTATAGGCATTAATGCAGAAACACGATCAAAAGCGTTGAACAAGACTTTAAACACCAGGGTAGGTGAGATGTTTAATCACATCCATTAAAAACAACAAAGAAAATCGCAGAGTTGAGTGACAAAAAGACAATTGAATAACACCACGAATTAGCGCTTTTAGCTTTAGCGCCTAGCATAACACGATGAGCAAAAGCTTGTGCTCTAACTTTATAAACATTACCATTTGCTCAATAATTACAGTAACTACAATTTAATATGTAACAATATATTATTGGCAAAAAACAAGGCAAAAAACAGCGTTAGCGAAGTTAGCATTGGATCCCAGCTCAACTTCCAGTAAAAAAAATGACTTAAATAAAGTAACGGTGCTTCGAAAAACTTCCTTTACACACAGGTCAAATACTACGGACCCCCCCAGGGGACATGGGGAATTTTTTTTCTTTTGCGTTCCCTCGCAAAACTTTTGCGTTCCCTCGCAATACTTTTGCGTTCCCTCGCAAAAGGTTTTGCGTTCCCTCGCAAAACTTTTGCGTTCCCTCGCAAAAGGTTTTGCGTTCCCTCGCAATAATCTACTGATCAGTTCATGCGGCATAATTGATATTATAAGCCTTTTTTACGGTGGAAGCCGTACTTTCTGCTTTAATACAAGCTTATAAGGTTTTTCCATGGACTATTGAGTTATTATCGCGGGGTAATAAGTCGTCTGATTGTGTCTCTGTTGTGTTCGTGTCTGAATGGTTTAAAGTGCAGCTTTCTGTGCCGTTCCATCTGAGCCTTAACAGACATAAACATGCAGTAAATAAATCGATTTTCAATCAGTTTTTTGCACCAAAGCGTTAATAATAATAAACACGTTTTATTATTATAAAACACAGCAAACTAATGGTGGTAGACGGCCGCACTGGATTAACTCGGGGAATCTCATCTGTCCGTGTATCAATCAACTCCTAACCTCTTCTTTGTTCTGTCACAATTATCGATTTTTTAAATTTTTATTATGCTCCAAACTTTGCGAGGACTGACCCCCCAGCTCACCCGCTGCCTCACACACCGAGCCAGCAGCGTCACCTTCCCATTCATACTTCATGACGTCACGCCCACATCGACACGCCCACCACCAGGTGTCAAAGCCGCTGCTCCCGTCATATCAATAATTACTTATTTCATTCATATTGCTCTTATAGAGCCTCAGTGAAAACGTGTTTATTATTATTAACGCTTTGGTGTAAAAACTGATTGAAAATCGATTTATTTACTGCATGTTTATGTCTGTTAAAGCTCAGATGGAACGGCACAGAAAGCTGCACTTTAACCCATTCAGACACGAACACAACAGAGACACAATCAGATGACTTATTACCCCGCGATAATAACTCAATAGTCCATGGAAAAACCTTATAAGCTTGTATTAAAGCAGAAAGTACGGCTTCCACCGTAAAAAAGGCTTATAATATCAATTATGCCGCATGAACTGATCAGTAGATTATTGCGAGGGAACGCAAAAGTTTTGCGAGGGAACGCAAAAGAAAAAAAATTCCCCATGTCCCCTGGGGGGCTCCGTAAAATACTGACAAAAAGAACACAATGTAGTTACAAATAAATAAAAATTAAAATAAATAAATGTAAGGCAACAAAAGAAAAACATATTTAGTTTCAAGTAGAATAATGAGTATTTTTTTCTTCTAAATTAATTTCTAAAAATATCAGCAGTGCTCAATGATCATGTAGTTTTAGATGTTTTCTGGTATTTGATTTAAATGTGTGAATTTGTGGTGCTTGTGCGTCAGATTTATGGGTGTACCAGAAACATGTTGCAGCCGGAACCTTTGAATGTAAAAAAAACATCACAAAAAGCGATTAACTGTACTCACATTTGTGATGCGTTAATCTATGTACTGTAAATGAACGAGCTAAAGTCCTGGCCTGTTTCTCTCTACATTGTTTTTTATAGATGTGACGTTGATTCTGAGTAATAAAAACAAGAATTCATTCTAATATTAGATTCATTTCAGTGAACACTGGAGGACAAACAACGTTTGGAGCATTAAGGCCTGACCAAATGACCCGGCTGCAGCTCTGCAGTGGCAGTGATGAGGTGAGTTCTCCTCGGATCGATAATATTCCTGCTGCATGATAAATGCCACCCGTTAGCTCTCAGTTTCTCTTGGTAAACTGGCCGTTTTTAAAGCCGGCTCCCTCTGAGCTCAGGCTCAGAGAGACTCCACACAAACATCGAAGTTTTGATTTTATTGGTGCTGACTGATTCTGGCTCCAAACAAACCGTATACATCCTGACTTCCTTCTGCTTCCCATCCCTCCTCCTGTTTCCACATGAGCTGCACCAGCCTACCGCAGCTCACACAACACACACACCACAGTTTAGTTTTTCTCATTTATCCAGCACATCCCTCCATCTTTAAGCCATCAGGTCATGTCAAATGATGCCTGGCAGCAGAATAACATGAAAATGAATATGGCTGCAATGACTTGAGCCGGAACCAAGAATCTGTTCAGACGCTGCAGCTGATTTGTCATCTCCATCTGCAGGGTTGTGTTAATGAAAACAGTCAGTTAGTCCTGAGTGGGCAGCAATGTGATTGGGTGAAAAGGGTGACAGGATGACACATGATACATCTGTGTGTAAGTGTGGGCAGCTAAAAGGCAAACACTGCAAAAGGTATTTGCATATTTATGTAAAACTTCATAATTGGATCATTGTGTTTGAGGAAATCTCAACATTTACTGAAGCTTAGTGTGCAGACTGGCATGGGTTAGCGCCGATGGCTAATGTACAGTAATATGGCTATTACAAATCAAAGCTGTCTGCACGACTGGAGCAGCTGAAATTAGGAAATATTGTAATGACTCATATAAACGAAGATGATAAATTCTTCTGACATGTCTTTATTATCCAGCTATTATCTCTGCATTTTTATTTCACTATCATTTCTCCTCTAAATTATGATTTAGCGCTGAAAGCTACACTGTACTTTGTACAGCTTTTAGGCCATTATTCTTTCTGTAATCTAAGTTTCCCATCCCTATTAATGACATTTAATGAATTCATCTTCAGATAAGAGTTAAAAATCAGACAGTCCCATGTAAAAACATTATGCATCTTACCCAAAAAACACAAAAAGGATTAAAAAACATTTAGGAGAACAGAAACCTGAAGATGGAAATGACATGAATATAGATCGGCATGAAAATAATAAACAGTGATTAAAAACATATAAAATGACAAAAAAAAGCAGAAATTGAATAAGATGGAAAAACTGAACATAGCAGCACATAGCATTTAGCATTAGCAGTGCTTACTAATGCCTGAACTTGAATGTTGTGTCAGTTAGGCAGTCAGACTAGTGATTAGTGAAGAAATATTAAATGTGATATGAAATGAAACAATCGTAATCAGACTGAACAGAGCAACGAAGACGATGAACACTGTTAGCATTAGCAAGAGGCTTAGCAAGCAGTAATCACAGGACCTAAATAATGCTGTATAGTACAAAATTACGCTCACATAAATTTATAAATATTTTCCAGAATAACTTATAAAATGTTTGCAAACTGAAACAAAAACTGAGGGTCAGAGAAATGACTGAATAATACCGTGACAAAAGACATTAGCGCTGTTACCGTTAGCCGCTACTAGGCTGTAACTATCTGTGAGGACAACGGCCGAAAAACGAGAAATCATGTAGCATCTGTCCTGACTCACTGATGGTCCTTTACTCAATAATTACAAATTAAAACGCAAGGCTGTCGAAAGAGAAAATCTAAAAATTATAGGCATGTCTTTTAAAGAAGAGAAGTTAAAACACTGTTAGCATTGTTAGCATTGAGTCGTGTCTTAACTGTCAGAAAAAAAGATTTAAAGATGTAATGTGTCTTTTTCCTAAACTACCTGGTTTTCCATAGATTTGATGATGATTCTGAGTAATAAAAACTCCAGCATTAGATTCTCGGTGCAACGTGACTAACAGCACCGCAGCCATGAAGGCCCGACTGACCCACCAGCTCCAGGCTGAAGGTTCAAAGTTTCTCAAATGCTCGTTCGTAGTTTATGTTGGGAAATTACAGGTTATTGGCCTGGGTTTTGCTTTTATGTTGTGGATTACAGCATGTACAGAGGAGAAGCTCAGCAGGGTGCCAGCTGACGCAGGACGAATTAAAAAGCATCATCCTTAAAGTTTTAACAGCAGGGAAACATCAGTCATCTGTCTGAAGGTGCTGAAAAGCTGCTGAATGATCCGGTTAGCTTCACTTTGCTGCGCTGGAAATAATCTGCTGACTGTAAACAGACGCACAGCTGGAGGTGAGATGCCAATGTTTAAAACTAACCAGCTGTATGTAGAACTATCAGCATTTAAGTTGACATTTAAAGCAGATTCAAACTCAATCATGTTCAAATCAGCAGTTTTAAGATTTAATGTGAAAAGTTTTGCAAACTGCTGCTAAAGAACAAACTTTCTTCCTCTTTAATTAATCGATTTCCTCAAAGAGTTTATTTTAAATAAACAAAAGTCTCTGCAGTTCAATTTTCTGCAAACAAAGCATCAATATTTTATCATTTGTAAGAAAAGCAGAGCTGCCCTGCAGACAAACGCACCAAATAAACAGTTTAGGTTGGGAGCTCAGTTAAATCCCTCCAGATCTGCAGCATTAACATTGCAGTAAATAAAAAACTCCTCGTGCAAACAGTTGGTTTTTATTGTGGCATCAGATTCATCTGAAACCAACTTTCCAGAAACAGAAATCTCACAGATGCTTCAGTGACGCCTGAATCCCAAAGATACACAAAACCGTTTTAAATTGAATTCAGGGACAATGAAACGAGATCAATTTCCTTACGATTTACTGCAAACATAAAACAGCACAAACAGTCCAGCAGATGCAGCGTTGTTGAAGAGGCTTCATTTAACGGGATGTTTTAGGAATAAACGTGATTCTGGATTCATAATATGCAGAAAGAAAACATGAATAATGAAACAGCAAACAAATCTGAGGAGTCACCTGCAGGTCCTCCAAACCCAAACCTCACCAGATGTTCTGGTTTTTACTGAACAAGAATTATTCATCCACACAACAGAATTTCAATAAATCAATAAAAAGGTTTGAAATTATGCAAAAATAAAGTTAACTTCTGAACACCGAATTTCAGGTTTAAATGATCATCAAAGTTACTGGAAATAAAAGCTTGAAATATTTAACTCCGTGTCCAGGCTGGGAATTCATTTATTTTATCGACTCATTTCATTTTCTTTTTAAAAAGATTTAATTTTTGGAAAATCCTGATCATTTTTCACAAATACACTGGTTTGGATTTTAACAGCGTTGAATTCAACAAGGATAAATTAAATAAAAGCTTTTGAATTATTTTCTATCATTTGTATTTCAATTTTAAAGAACAAAAGTGAGAAAAAAAATTAATTAAAATCAGAAATACGGATTTGGTGGGAAACAAATATATCAGATATGTATCTGATTTAGTAGCACATGTGGGTCAAATCGGATCAGAATCGGTTCAGACGGCCCTGAAAAAGTCGGATACAAAACAGGCAAATAGAAAAAAATCTACATTTTATCCATTTTCTGTGTAACGAAACGGGCAGCACAAGGCGACATTAATCTACTGTTAAATTCCCATAAAATTAAAAAACGTTGTTCCAGTTTTAACTAAATAGTGCCCCCTGTAGGCCAGGTGTTGAACTACCGGTTAATTTAATAATGTAATGCAAAGTAAAAAAAGAAACAATGGTTGAAATAATCTGAACATATTAATTAAAATCAGAGATCAGATTTGATATGAAAAGATTGAGGGTTTTACTTTTAATCCATTTCGCTCAGCTCTACTCTGTGCAACATGAGTTTCATTCCTGAATTGTATATTTCTGCAGATGCACCTGTGATGGGAGATACTGAATATTAAGAATTTGAACTGAGACGTTTCAGTTTGAAGAGAGGAGGATGGTGATGAACTTAATCGTCAATATTTGATCCTTTCTGGCCAAAACAGCCAACATTCATACATTCTGACTGACTTTCCTTTTATCTGCTGCCTTTTCCTGACATTAAAAATCGATAAATAATAGATTTCTAGCGAATGAATTGTTTATCGCAGCCTCCTTGAAGAGAAAATCCATCCAATAATTACTGCTGGTTTCAGTCGGACTGGCACTGCCATCCCTCGAGCCATGCTGCTAGTGAGTCTAAAAATAATTCAGCAGCAGAGAGGCTTTCCTTTTTCCAAGGCTCCACAGAAACAATCACACTTTCTGACAGAGACGAAGCATCACTGGGTCCGAGGAATCTGCCCAGACGAAGCCGAAGTCTGGAGCCTCTAACGCCGTTCTGTGCTCGACTCGAGACCTGGGATGATTTCCTGGGTTCTGTTGGAGTCCAGAGATTTTCCATCCAACATGACACCGACCTCATTTACCTCCATTAATCCATCACAAGGCAGCAACACAAAAATAATCCACATCATAGCCAGATTACAGCGAGCGTCAATAATCTGAACGACAAAAACAAAAGTACGTTTTCAGGAAAACTGTTGAAGACATTCTGGGAAGTTTTCAAAATATTCTGCATTTTCACGTATTTAGTGAAGCACGATAAAGTGGAAACATGAACAAAACACCAATATTTGTTGTTTCTGCCACATTTCACTTCCTGAATGTTTTACATTTTAGTCAAAACCACAAAAATATGGAAGAAAAACTTGATTTTCTTTCAGTTCTGATAAAAAACGATGATTAATAAAAACATCTAAATCCTTTAAAGAGGGATGTTTGATTTGTAAGGTATTTATAACCTTATAGCCTGATTTCACTGTAACATGTAAAAGGTTTAGATTAAATAAATAAGATGCTCTGATTAGACCTGAACTTAAGTCAGGAGTCCAGAAACGACTCAACTAGAACCTGATTCTCAACACGAAGTAGGCGGCGAACCTTTCATTAGGGTGGTATTAAAATGATTTATTTATTAGATTTTACATTTGTGTCTTGAATTAAAGTATCTTTTTATGAACTGAAGTTGGCTAAACGATTACAAAAAGGAAAACATCTAAACAAATCTCAGAATAGATAAGAAATAAATGGCATCTATCAGTGTGAAATAGTTCTAAAGCCATTTCTGAAGCTTTGGGATGAACACGACACCTGAATGGAGAAAACAGAGCAGAGCAGAGGAGAGCTACCAAAATGATGAATTATTATTAATTCATGGGAGAGTTCATCAAACCCGCTGAATATTTGCCTCAAACATGTTGATGAAACGAAAATATTCTGTTGTAACGAGACAAAGAGGAAATACGCCAAGCTACGTCCAACTCCAAGATTTCACTCCACAAAATCAGATATTTTTCAAATATCTTTCAAAGCTTCTGCAGTTAAAAAGGTCTTGTTGAATTTTATCGTTTATGTCAGACATGCGGCATAAATTAGCGCCAGAAGAAGCCGGACGGATAAATCAGGATGGAAACAAAACAGCGTTTTCTTCTTCCCTTCCTGTCATCATTTTGTGACGGTTTTGTTGCTCCTGTTGCTCAACGACTTTAAAACCGACTCAACGGCAACATCCATGTTACCTCCGTTCACACTGAAGTCTGACTGCTGTCGTATTCAATTAGTAGCATGAACGAGCACACACACACACACACACACACACACACACACACACACACACACACACATTAAAAATAGGATTTCAGCTAAATATTGGAATTGAGCTTAAAGACCTGCTGTGAGAGCTTGACTTTACACGGTGAGTCCGGTTACATCTGAGGCTGCAGGTTCAGGAGCGGTCTACTCAAAGTCTGGGCTTAAATCTGATTGAGATGATGTGGAATGACCCTAAACATGCTGGACAGCCTCCACCGTGTCTGAGTCCAAACAGTCCAGGACCAAAGTTCCTCCACGGAGATGGAAACGACTCATTGCTGGTTTCCAAGGGAGAAACAACCAGTTATTATTTTGTAACTCCAGGATTGAAACGACATAATAATATTGCATAAAGCGCTCTGGATCAGAAAATATCATTACGGGCAGATAATTAAAATGATATATCAGACTGGAGCAAAAAGAAAGCTGGGAGCAGAGAGGGCAGGACTTCAGTAAAAAGTCACAGCAGCAGTTCAGCTGCCATCATGCTGCAGCTCCAATCAGTGTATCCATGGCAACCGCAGCACTTCCTGCGGATGCCAACCAGACTCTGTAAAGGTGAGTGTTTGCTGCATGAATATTAAAGTTGATGTTGTGCAGATGAATGTGGGAATGAAACCAGGTTTCAGCTCCAGGTCTGTGCAGCTAACAGACATTAGCTAAACAATAAGCCACATGTGAAATCCTCACATTTTCATAAACAACAGTTTAAGTCACATTCTGTGGGAGTCGACGTCCACGCAGCTTCACAGGCAAGAGACTTTAACAAGAAACCCGAGAACCCGCCTGGTTTTATTCACAGATTATAAACTTAAACCTGTTAATGCGTCTCTGTTCAGTGAAGCGTTCTCCAGATCTGTCTGAGTGTTTTAGGCTTGAAAAAAACATGAAAACTGTTTGAACCACTGAAGGAAACGACACAAAAACCTCTGAAGACACTGAGAGCAACTTCCTTCTTCACCAGATGTCAGATTTGATCATTTGGAGGATTTCTCTAATATCTTTAGCTAAAGGTCACGAGTCATTTCCATCGCTACCGCTAAGCTAACACATTTGTTTTGGTTGTATTTACCCAGAATGCCCTGCCCTGTAGTCCTTTTCCTGTTTCAAACTGCAGAGTTTGTTTTTTTGGTCCACATCAGAGTTTGGTTCTGCATTCACACCAGCCCAACCGGACCGGACTTTCTTTCTAACCGGAGTTGGACTGAACTGGACTGGTGTCTTAATGATCATGAGTCTCCATGTGTCCACCTCCACTGCTGCCATTGACCGTTGATCTAGAATCCATCCATCCATCCATCCATCCATCCATCCATCCATCCATCCATCTTCTTTACACCCTTGTCCCTTAGTGGGGTCGGGAGGTGCTGCTGCCTCTCCAGCTAACGTTCCGGGTGAGAGGCGGGGTCACCTGGACAGGTCACCAGTCTGTCGCAGGGCAACACAGAGACAGACAACCATGCGCACACACACACACACACACCTAGGGGCAATTTGGAGAGGCCAATTAACCTGACATGTTTTTGGACTGTGGGAGGAAACCAGAGAACTCGGAGAAAACCCACGCATGCACAGGGAGAGCATGCTAACTCCATGCAGAAAGACCGGGGCCGGGAATCAAACCCAGAACCTTCTTGCTGCAAGGCACCAGCTCTACCAGCTGCACCACTGTGCAGCCCTGATCTGGAATCACATTTATCATTTGCAGCTGATTTTGCACTGGCTTGGTGTGGAGTGCAGAACCTTCATCCTCTTGGTTTCTGTCACAATAAAAATAGAGGCTTAGTGGTGATCATGTTTCACTGTAATAGAGGAAACTAAACCACCTGGTTTTCAGTTTCCATCTGTCACATATTTTTAATATTTGTCTATCTTGCAAAAGACAAAGACAATCATCCATGAAGGCAGGGCGACGTGTTAACGAGTCGCTTCTGCAGATGACTTTCTCTCAGCTTCGTTTGTATCAGACTGGCTGCTTTGTCGGCAGATTCCTGCCAGTGCTAAAAATAATCACTCCCCCTGTCTTCTGTCGCAAAGCTGCGCCAGAGCCAAAAAAACAACAGCGACCTGAGAACCAGCAGCAGAGCCGGCCAAGCGTTCACGGCGGCGCGGCGGGCCGCCGGCTGCACACGCTGCTGCTGCTGCTGCCACTCTGAGGGGGCGGCGGCCGGAACGAGGAGGAGGAGGGAACACGATGAAGATCAACAGGATAAAGATGGAGCCCAAACCTTTAAAACGAGATGATGGTGATGATGATGAAGACAGAAAAAACAGGAAAACACAGGAGAATGTGTTTGGAGGTCAGAGGTCAGGAAAAAGATGAAGCTGAAAATGTTCAGGATGGATGTGATTCTGTTCCTGACGGATCCTCAGCGACTGGCTGCTGGACGTGCCCTCCACACTAACAGGAACAGCTACTTCCTGTCGGCCATGTTTGCTTTGAAACCGTTGATCAGATTGACATGTTTTTTATTTTACATATTTCTTATCACTGTCACCATGTTGAGACAGATAATCTGTGAAAACAATCAAACTGCGTTTGGTTCTGCTGCCATCTGCAGAAAATCAACACTTCCTGTCAGAAACAGCCAATCAGAGACAGGGGGAGGGACTTAGCGCTGCCAATCACCCTCACTAGCTGCTTCACCACATCACAGCCTGCCATGAATGCTAATGCTAGTTAGCATAACCACAGCGGATAAACGGTTTTGCTGTAATGTAAGCTGTTTCTCCATTAGTACATTGAGCAGCGCGTACATGAGGTTGATTTACGAGTTTATTTTTGTAGCACATTTCAGCGATAAAGCAATTCAAAATGCTTTTTACCATAAAAACGTCATACAGTGACCAGTTATGAAATAAGTAATGCTACATTTTGTCAAATGCTATAATCAAAATATAGATCAAATATATTGATCAATATTCCAGTTATTAATCAAAAGCTAAGCAGGTGAGTTAAAGGAACTCAGTATTCCGGCTGTTTTGCAGTTTTAAACTGTTCCTGCTGAACTAAAAGTTTCTTTCTCTGAAACATCTTTGAGTTTAAATCATTTTAGAAACTCTGTGTTTGGAAGGTCGCCTCGCTCCGATGTGAATATTTTCCAGGGTAAATGAAGGAAAGCAGGCGGACCGGCTGTTCGACACCTGAACTCACGTTGCATCGCGTGCCGCATGCGTCGTTCTCGGCTCTATTTCTGAGGTGTTGGCTGCTTTTCAGGTGAGATGGAGCTTTTCTGGCTGTAAAGCTGACACTTCGTCAGATGCTTCTATCTTTGGTCCGCAGGGCGGAGGACGGAAAACTGCTGCTGCATCGTTTCTTCACCGTTTCCTCAAAGTAAAGCAGCAATTCACTGAAAAACCACTTTGACTTACGGGTCAAAATCTTCTCTATGAATGTAGCTCAGTTCAAGTCTGAAGGGCCCCGTCTGGTTAAAACAGTTTAAAAATAACTCAGGTTTTATTTTTGGCTTATTAAAAAATGACACAGAGACTTCCTGCTTATTTCCTCTTGCTATTGAAAGTAGTCATGCTGTGGGCTGTAGTCCGGTAAATTTGGCTCCTCCTCCCTTGCAGATCTTCTCCACAGAAAGAAACTTATTTCTGCATTTACTTTTTCTGATGTAATCATAGATCTGGTAATCTCTAAACTGGACCAGCAGGTGGTGACAGCACCACCATCAACCACAGTAAAATACAGAAGAAGTTCCTGAGCACGGCTAAAGCAGAACCTGGTTCTTCTTTCACACCAATAACCCTTTAAAAGTTGAAGTTTGGAACAGAGTGGGGACACAGCGAGGCAAAGAAAATATGAAAATGAATGAAAGAAAGCTGAGAAGCGACACTGAGCATGTGCAAAGGGGGCCTCCATGTTTTTGTTTTTAAAACCTCCAGATATCCGGTCCACCACAAACAGAACTTTAAAAATTCTCCACTTCCTCATTTCAGTTCAAAAATGCTTATTTATCTGAAAGGGAAATTAAAGCCGATTCCCTCCTGATAGTCTGGTAAAATGGTTCTACTGGGTCCAGAACTTCTCCACCTCCAGCTGCTGTGGTTCTTTCTCTCTGCAAACCAACTGAACCTTTGAGCGACCCGTTCCCCTCCTGGCCTGTGGGGGCGCTCTCCGGTCCGCTTGGCGTTCACACCCATTCAAACCGAACCAGAGTTCACTTCAACTGAACCCAGACCGAGGTTTGGACCACCAGAGTTTGGTTTTATTAAAAGAACAAAGTCAAGAATCAAACAAGATGAGGTCTGAAATCTGAGTAAGTCTGACAGACACCGTTTTAAATCTGGAGTCACACCTCAGATTAGATCATTAATTATTCAGCTAATCTCCAGGGATTAACGCAGGAAGCCAAACTGAAGCGGGTCTCTGGGCAGCAGCTCACCTTCCAACCTCCTGACGAAACCATGAAACTGGAAATGAGAGTGTGATTCTGATCGTTATTTCCAGGCAACAACAGCCACTGATTGTGACCTACTTTATCTCTCTGAGCTGCTTCCTGTCTGCCGTTTGAAGGTTCGTCCAACGGATCCTGGAGGAGCTCCTGGAAGGTTCCACCAAACTGAAAACTGGGTCAGGTAACGTCCCGGTACCTGACTGTTCACCTCCACTGTGCAGGAAAACGCTGCCAGAATCCGCTTCATTTTCCGCACTTTGTTCAGTGATTTTTACTGAACTGTTAGATTTTTATGACTCTGAAAGCAGCAAACAGAACCACCTGCTCGGGTTCTAACACCTGCTTGTTAGTCAAACACAGCGAAGACGAGTGCAAACATTTGGGCCGCAGAACCACGTTGGTTCTGCTCAGCCGCCGCAGGCGAACATGTTGAATAAAACTCACATCAGAGCCGTCAGGACGCTCCAGCGCATAAAACCTGTTTCACCCAGAAAAACACAAACGGCCTCAGACAGTCGGCATGCAGGCCGGAAACTCAAACAACAGGAATAAACTGTTAAATGATCATTTAAAGCCTTCAGCTCAGACCAGGAGATTTTTATTTTTTATATATTACGAGAGTAAAATCGCAATACTGTCAGAATAACAACACAATATTACCAGAAGAATGACATAAAGTTACAAACAATAAGTTTTCAATGAGAAAAAAGCTTCAACAGCCATGAAGATGGAGGGAAGCAGTTCAGTTTGACTCTTAGTTCGATCACTTCAAAATACAACTAATAAATATTTAATGTTGGTCATTTTGTGTTGGAGTTCTCATAAAGTGACTACTTCATTTTACTATTTCAACTTTAATATTATGACTTTATTCTAATGACGTTCTAACTTTAAGACTTTTTATCATATTACTACAACTTACTGTGGTACAAATGTATTCTCAATGTTTTGATTTTTTTTCTTGAAATATTATGAATTTATTTCCATAATTTAAAAAAATCTGTTGAATATCTCAGGTTTAGATTTCTTCAGGTCCAGTCTCAGCATTTCTGACCTTTAGGCCTTTTTGTTCAGCCTTTTCATGATCATGTCTAATCTGTGAGGACAGACTCCCCAATAATCAGGATTCATATCTGGCAAGAAGGCCTGAACTGAACCCAGAGTTTCAATATTTCACAGGTTTTTCTGCTGCAGAGCTGCAGCATCGCAGCAGAGCTGCAGCATCGCAGCAGAGCTGCAGCATCGCAGCAGACAGTGAAACGCTGCAGCCAGAGGGTCGGAGCCGCAGTGGGCTGACCACCACCGTCCTGCTCGCCCAATTATTCTCTTTAACACACAAACACACACACACACACACACAGACATGTGAGCCCCTTCTGGTTGCTTTGCTCTTCTGTTTGAAGCCCATGAAATGCTGCAGAGCACAAACTCTGATTAATCTCACACACACACGGTGCAGCCGGCTCTTTCTGCTCCGCTGCAGTGAAGCTGCTTCACGTTCACACACACATCTGAGCCGAACCGACACCAGAAGCTCCGTCATCCACAGACAGGCTGCAGATCGGCGCCGCAGCGCCGCAGCCTTCTGCTGCAGCAGGAAGCAACAACCTGGTCACATGACCTCAGGAGGCTCACTGTAAACTAACAATACTTTAAGAATCAGCTGGGAATGATTGGTACCAGTTATCGGTGCTCCTGTTGACAGCCTCTCCAGCCGGTTTGAAGCGGACATCGCTCCGTCTGCTTCTGCATCAGTTTCTCTATTTAACAAACAGGAACAAAACTTAAACTGTTCCCACAATAACAGCATCTTAACCAGACGGGTGGGAACTACGAGTATTTTTACTGCACTGTACGTTTTACGTTTACTTGAGTAATCATGTTATAAAGTATCTCTACTCTTACTTGAGTAAAGTTTCTGGAGTTTTCAGCAGCAAACAAACCAAAAATTCAGTTTTTGTTAAAGTTTCATAAGTTTTATACTGACAAACATTTATTTTGCCTGATATTAATTTTTTTGCTACTTATATGAATTATTGTCATTTTTCAACTGAACTTTATATTTTTGTCCATTTGATTATGGAATTTTTAAATATTGAAAACCAAAATGATTGGTTTCTCTACTCACCTCTGATCTTATTAAATACAACCTGGGATAAAAATATTAAGTTTCTGCATTAAGTTGCTCCTATTGAATGAACTCATTGTGTGCTGGTAACACGTGATTGTAACAGAAACAAACGTTCAGCAGTTTACGGTAAGAAAATGAAAAATATTCCTGCAGACGTAGAAAATATGTTTCTTTCCACCGCTGTCTTCAGCTTTTCTTTTGAGTGACTCATTAATCCATTATTATTCTTAAGTACAGTCATTTGGTGAGCTGACTTTACACGTCACACTTTGAGCTCACAGCAAATAACTGGGAGAAATTCGGACCTGCTGTGAGAGCGTAGCTTTGGTTCTGTCAGTTGAGGGAATGAAAGTCAGTCAGAGGTCAAACATGATGCTGTAAGAGTTTCACTGCTTGGCGAAAAGGATGAGAGTTTATCGTATCGTTTAATCGTTATCGTGGAAAATTTCTCATCATTTTAGGAATTTTTATTTATCATGACAACAATGAATTGTTTTCTTTCTGAAAACCCCAGAAAGAAATAATGGAGGAGATGGTAGTGAGTCAGTCTGGACTGGACATTCATCACCAGATAAGGTGTTCTGCAGGGATGTGGACTCGGATCCCCTCTGTTCTGTTGCCTCGTTAAACAGGAAATAAGTGAACATTAAAGGTGTTAATATTATGTTAATAAAAGAATAAATCTGAAGACATGAAGCTCCATGAAGACAAAACATCTGGATATCCTGAAAGTTTTAGTTTCAGGTAAATCTGATACATTTTGGTATTAAATTCTCCAAATATGTTCTCACTCAGAGCTACATAATTAACTTCCACAAATATTTTAGTTTATGTTAAGATAAGATGTTTTATCATTATTTTAGAGTATTTGACCAGCAGAGCAGTTTGATGCTCAGGCTCAGCTGCAGATTTCACCCACATGTAAACGACTGGAGGTTCCTCAGCTGCTAGCGCCCCCTTCAGTCCAAGCTATGCATCACTGACTCCACAGGCTCGAACAAAGTTCATGCTTCTTTGCTGCGTCCTGCAGTGAATCTGAAGCATCTCAGACAGAGAAGGCTGGTCTGAATCTGCTCAGAGGTTTCCAGGCAACAGCTTCGCTCCCGTGGGATTAAAGCAACAATGCCGCTGAGTCAACTCCTCCAGCATGTAGCAGCCTGCATGACTCAGGCTCTCTGCCTTTTCTTCCTCAGCTCTCCCACCGGCGCTGCGGAGAGCTAATGAAGAGCCACGCTGCTGGGAGAGGGGGCAGAAATCCCAGCTGGACCACCGGGATCCGGACGGAGACGCTGCGGCGGATCCGAGGCGCTGAGCCGAGAAACGAAGGAAAAACACAGGGAAGCAGGAGAGATGGAGCAGAAACACAAACATCTGTCCAGGCAGCTGGGTCTAGTCCAAACCTGATCCAATCTGACATTTTAGGATTATGTTCTGATTTAATATTTGCATATTTAGTTATTTGATCAGGTTTTTAAACCGAGTCTGATTTTGAGAGGCAGAAACATGATTAGCATATAAAATAATAAATCTAGTGTTTGTGGATTCAGTGTTTAGTCTGATTTAATCCAGCTCCAGTCCGTCCGTCTATATCTTCGGTTCAGTTGTTGAGGTGTGAAAGCTAATTGACCTCTGACCTCAAGTCCTTCAAGCTTGTCTGGGTTCGGTTGAAGTGAGCTCTGGTTCGGTTCGAATACATGTGTGAAGTCCAGGCGGACCGCAGACCGCTCCAACAACAGGAAGTGGACTGCAGTGCAGGGCATTCTGGGTAAATACAACCAAGGCTAACGTGCTAGCCTAGCGCTAGCAGCAGAAATGGCTCCTGGTCTTTAGCCTAAAGAGAAATCCTCCAACCGCTAAAATCTCCATCTTGTTTCCATCTGGTGAAGAAGGAAGTTGCTCTCAGTGTCTTCAGAGGTTTTCGTGTCGTTTCCTTCAGTGGTTCTTGGTGCAGCGCCCCCACAGGCCAGGAGGGGAACAGGTTGGTTTGACTCAGAACCACAGCAGCTGGAGGTGGAGCAGATGATGGAGTTCTGGTTCTGTAACAGTCCAACTCTGATGGGTTTGTTACTTATTTCACTGATTAAACTAAAGGATTTGATCCTGTAATTATTCACCAGCTGCAGTTTTACCAGTTTTAATATTTAATAAACTGATTAATTAATGTCTTGGTTTCTCTCTGGTTCTTTTGCTGGTTCAGTGACCAAACATCCTGTTTCCCTGGACATGTCCAGAACCTGTGGCGCTCACTGACTGATGAAAACGTTCAGGTTTCATCGTTTTTACACTGAACTGACAAACTGAGACTGGCTGCAGCAGACTGGCTGCAGCAGACTGCTGCAGCCAGTCTGCTGCAGCAGAGTGCGCTGCTCTGAGCTGCTGGATGTGACGGATCGGCTCCACCACAAAAACTATCACAAACTGCAGAGACAAGAATGAAGACTGAACTCACCGTATTAGTTTTAAACTTTACTAATTACTATAGTACTATCTTACAATGTATGTATGTATATATATATATATATATATATTTAGATTTTAGTATGATTTTTGTCTAGCTGACTTTAAAAGTGAGTTGTTATTGTTATAGGTTAATTTTCTGACAGAACAGAAATAATTTCTAGTTCTTTGCAGATATTAAATTATTCAACTTTTTAAATTTTGTTGTGCTTTCTTTCATGTACAATGAAAATAAAATTCTGATTA
Organism: Poecilia mexicana; assembly: GCF_051168715.1. Taxonomy (NCBI): domain Eukaryota; kingdom Metazoa; phylum Chordata; class Actinopteri; order Cyprinodontiformes; family Poeciliidae; genus Poecilia; species Poecilia mexicana. Next base: position 21,702,629 of record NW_028263392.1, read on the forward strand.
AAGTTATTCTTGTTGACTTCTGAAAGTCTGAGGTTTATAATTTAACTATTCTTTCTAACACAGAGGCAGAACGTATTAAATGGATCAGAGCAGAGAAAGGCTGAAGAGTCGGAATATGATCCTGCTGACCTGGGCAAAACGATGATGAATGAATGAAACAGGCAGAAATGGATTTTCCCAGAATCATTTCCATCCAGAGGAGAATATGAAGGTAAATAATGTTGAGTTTTCTGACAGCTCTGACTGGAAGAGGCGTCCATGGCGACGCTCACTTCCTGTTTGTGTTTTCACAGGATGACTCTGATGGCTCAGAGGAACAACGGCAGGTTGACCTCTGACCTCTCAGAACGACACGGAGGAAAACGCCTCAGCGCCGTCTGATAAACGTCTCATCCTGTAAGAAACAAGGAAACTAACTCAGCTATGAAAACCTGATGATTTAAAAAACTCAATAAAATCTGGAGTTTTATTTTCTAGACTTCAGACGACATCAGCAATGTCCTCAGAGCAGAAATGGGGTTAAAGGTCATCTCCACACAACTCAGAGGGAGAGAAAATCATTTTTACATCCAGACAATAAAAATAAACGAAATATTGCTGAATCTGCTGTGTTTCCTTCACTTATTGTTACATTTTTGTATATTTTATTTATTTTCATTTTCTTTTTTTTTTGCATTTGCACCTGAAAGTCGCTCAGGAGAACGGCAGACGGTTTAGACTTCAGTTCAGATCAAAGCAGCTTCATGTATCAGAACGGCCTAGTCCAAGTCCAGAACTGAACAATATAAAGTATCTGCAGTAGGAATGGGAAGTTCTCCATCCAAACCGATGCAGCTTTCAGCAGATTTTAAAGAACGGGCAAAAGTTTCAGAGCGACCCGTTTCAGAGAGACGTCAAACCGCTGCAGGACTCTGGACCTGCAGGAATCGGCTTCTATTCAGGAGGGAAGGAAGAAAATGTCTGCCCCCCCGTCATGATAACAAACGTTACTGGACGATAAATTCTCCCAGAAGTCATTGCGATAAACGATAATATTGTTGTTTGAGACCATTTTCAAGTAATCTGACGATAATGGCATATTAATTCAAGAACATAATAAACTTTAAGTCCTAATGAACATTTAACACCAGAACTGGAAGACTTTAAATATACAAAATAAATAAAACAACAAAAACAGCAAATAGGATGAATTATGAAGTCTCTGTAAAAAGTTTGAGACCAAAACACCAGATTTAAGACTTTTATTGTTTTTGGTAGAAAGAAAGAAAATCAATAAATCATGTAAATGGAAATAAATGAGCTCATTTTAATTTATTATGCGATTAATTGATTCACTGCAGTAGGTCCATGCCACACTTTCCAGATTTTTATTGGTATAAAAAAAAATGCAAAGAATCAATTTCTGCACAAGTTTGTGTTGGATTGTTTCATAAAATCCTAGTAAATCAGATCAAAGTTTGAACAACAACTACCGATTCTTTTCCAAACCTCTCTGGACTTTACTTTAACTAGGCCAAAGTAAAACAGGGTGCACCTTCTGTTCTCCATCCAAACATCTGCCCCCCAGTCAGGAGGTTTCTGGTGTTTGAAAATTCCCAAAGAAAGAGATTCAACCAACAAAAACAAAATGCCTGAAACGAGCAACCACAGGAAGAGGAGCATCATGACCCCCATCACCACACACACACACACACATACTTGTATTAGGTGAAACGTGAGGACCATTTTTAGCGAGTGACTAGGTGGTTACGCGTGGGGACTCAACTTTCTAAATGAGCTAAAGACTCCATTTTAGGTTTGGATTTTTTTTAGGGACATTGGAACATGAAATATCATCTTTAACATAAAAATTTATAAAGTTTAGAAAATCAAAAATCTGTCAGGTTTTGGGTGCACGTGGGGACTTGTCCTTCACCAACTACCACCAGGTGGCACTGTGTAATTTTTGTGAACACAGTTTGTTAAATATGAGCAATCCTAGTTGTTTTAAGTCAATAAACTGCATTATATTAGATTTGTTTTTGTTTAATGATATTTTAAGTTCCTGGTAACCTGCTTAAAGCCAACCATCAATATTGGACTGCATTTTCAGGTTGTATGTGAACCATTTTATTACACAATTTCCAGATATACGTAGTACAATTCAACATGGATATACATATATGAAATGGATTCATTGATTTGCATCCATAAACATTAACATACAAACTTCCTCTTCTATGAAAGTATGCATACATACTTGGATTACAAAACTTGACTACAGCTGTCTCAGAACTTCAAAACTGGCAGAAACTCCAAACAGATCCGGGGTGGTAATGGCACTAACAAATGATCAGGTTCTTTAACAGTACCAAAAAAGTCAACGCTTACCTTCTTTTGAAAGTCTCTCGTTTTAACGCATCTATGCGATTTTTCACATAGAATTTAACCCCTTGCCATGTCCTGTCCTTGAGGGCCACTGGCGAGGTTTCAATGCACTTCATACAGTCATGGCCAAAAGTTTTGAGAATGATTCAAATGTTAATTTTTACAAAGTCTACTGCTTCAGTTTTTATAATGGCAATTTGCATGTACTCCAGAATGTTATAAAGAGTGATCAGCTTAACAGCAATATTTGATTTTGGGTCCATGGCCTGGAAACTCCCCAGATCTTAATCCCATTGAAAACTTGTGGTCAATCATCAAGAGACGGGTGGACAAACAAAAACCTAGCAATTCTGACAAAATGCAAGCATTGATTGTGCAAGAATGGACTGCTATCAGTCAGAATTTAGTCCAGAAGTTGATTGAGAGCATGCCAGGGAGAATTGCAGAGGTTCTGAAGAAGAGGGGTCAACACTGCAAATACTGACTTGCTGCATTAACTCATTCTGTCAGTAAAAGCTTTTGTTACTCATAATATGATTGCAATTGTATTTCTGTATGTGATGAAAACATCTGACACATGAAATCCAGAGGGCAGCAGTTCATGTGAAAATATAATATTTGTGTCATTCTCAAAACTTTTGGCCATGACTGTACACTGGGCTTTCTCAGGAACCTTTCCAGATTCAATACAGTCCATGAGCGTTTTCTCCACCGCCTGAATTTCTTCTTGGCTCCACTTGAGTCTCTTCTTTTGTGGTGGGCCTGAAAAATAATTAGGGGCACATAAGTGTTCTTCAATGAAAAAAGGTTTCAGTCTGTGTGACAGGGCAAGTTATAAAGCTATCACAAAAACATTTTTTAATCACAGCTGTAGTAAAGTATTTAATATTAAAGGGTCAGTTGTCAGCTGTAATAGTTGCCACTGATGAAGCTGACAACTAGTAATGAGTGAAAACATTAATCTCACCAGTCCTTAAAAAAGCATCAGCAGGTACCCTGCCAGCATGCCTAGGTGGGCCCCATGTGGGGGAAAGGAGGGCTGATATATGGGTCCCATATGGGTTTGTCTGCGGGTTCCACAATGGACCCACATGGGTTTGCCCATGTAGGGCCCATGTAGGGCCACAGCCCACATGGGCCCTACATGCCCTATATGGTGGGGGCCCACATGGGTTTGCCCATGTATGGCCCATGTGGGCTGTGGCCCTACATGGGCCCTACATGGGCAAACCCATGCCGGGCCATTGTGGAAACCGCGGACAAACCCACATGGTCTGCCCTCCTTTTCCCCACATGGGGCCCACCTAGGCATGCTGGCAGAGATGTGAATTATGGCATAAAAACAGAATCCGACGCTGAACAGTGAAAAATGAACACATGATGTGAAACATGATGATTAGGCAGCGCAGCAGGTGATGAGTGAAGATTACTGAGCATCAATAAATGATAAAATAAATCTAGAAACAGAAAAGAAACTAAAGTGGACATAGCAATAAACCAAGAGAGGACAATACTAATCAAAGGAAACTAAATGGAAATTAATGAAGAACAAAATGCAAGAATAAACTAAGAAACTAAAGTAAATACAGAGGAATAAACTGGTATGGCAAGACCTTTCGATCAATAATTAATACATAGGATGTATGGCAAGAATAAACACACTATTTCCAGATAAAAGGTAAAATAATATTGTTGAAGTGCCATGGGTTTGCTGAGACCATATCTAATATTGAGAATAAATATATCTTACAGACCATAACAGTAAATAACTTATCACTTATTTATGTTTTTAATTATATTTGATATATTTATTTCTTCAATATTATTTTCATGTCAGTGTTAATGTCATGGTGGTGTTCAGTGACTCCATGACACTTTCAGTTTGACTCATTAGGATTTGATGAAGAACCAGATTTGTTCTTTGTAATTTCTGTTCAGTAAAACTATTAATCTATAATCAATAGACAGGTCTATATAAAGAAATAATCCATATTTCTGTCTCATATTTGTGTGGCATTAAAAGGAACTTTTGTTTTTCCACTAAAAGCTCTGGTTTGCACAGTAAATGCCATTTGGGTGAAATTTTATGGATGATGCTCTGATGTCCCATTCTCCTGAAGGCAGCACAGAGCTGCACCACAAGAAACTGACAAACATTGAACAGAAGAAGAGTTATGATTAATGTAGTTACAGTTCTATCCATGTTTTAATGCTGCAGAGTTCAGTTGGTTTGCAAATAGTCCAAAGTTTAAACTGGCATGTTGTTCATCTTTTATCTCCTCATTTTGTGGAATATTTAACAACTAGAAAATGGCACAAAATAATAATATTTTTTCCACTCTGATTGGCTGCTGTTAGGCCTACCGATGTTAACCTGAATGTTCATTGCATTTTTCTTAGACGCCTGTGAAAATAATTTCTATTCCCATGACTTTTTGTTCTCTGGGAAATTATTTCTGATGATAAATACAGAAACAAGCATAAAAATCAAAACATCTACAATCATCAGTTAAAAAAAGTGTAATACTATGATATTTATAGATAAACTTACAATCAGTTCTTGTGAGCTCAGGCACGCTCGTGTCCCGTACTTCAGCTGGTGTTGGACCAAGGATGACGGTATCGTCGCTCTCATCGGATGACTGTTTCAACTCCTAAAAATTGACAAGTTAACAGTAAAATGCCTAAATTAGCTGTTACAACTTAATACAGAGCTACAGAGTCAACTTCAACTTCATGAAGGTATTTAGAAATCCCAAATATGTCACATATTAACAGCATCAAAAGTGTACAGGCTCCATCAGATTACACTGGAGATTCTGCATTTCATGGTGCATAATATGAAAACACAGCACTTAACAGAGGGGGTGGGAGGACAAATAAAGCAAAAGCCTTACTTATATATTTAATACTAACCATGAAGTGATCCACCCGGATCTGTCACAAATACACCAAAAGCTAATATTCTGCTGTGTCCAAATTTGACAGTTAAAAATCAGACACCCACACAGGAGTTAGGTACTGACCGCAGCAAATTACATTTGGACTATGATATCCATTTTCACCTAATCTGACCTATTAACTGTAGGTTAAATGACACAAACTATGCACATTGATTTTATACTTCAACATGCAGGGTTTCCCCCAGAAAACTTGCTAAACCCGGTGGTCGGGTGCCCAGGCGGTCCACCGTGTTTTTTGTATTAAAAGATGTTAAGTTGACAATAAAAGTAAAAATATCACTGGGTAATTATGTTATGGGAAAACATCATCATTGAACTGCTATATAAACCCACAACTAGTCTTAAAAACAACTAATCAAAAAATACAATTAAAATGAATATCAATTCTGTCCACTTCTGTTAAATCCAAATTAAGTCAGCAGCTCCATTGGGCCCCCAGAGCTTCAGAGGCCCCATAAATGCTAATATTTTAACACAGACCACCATTTGTTTATTGAGATTATCATTGCTGCTAAATTTGACATAATGGTTTCAGCATACATAAATTAAAAGGCTTTAAATTATTTGACATTTATATGCAAGACAGTGGTTCTTAACCTTTTTTGAGGTACCAAACCCACCAGTTTCATATGCGCATTCACTGAACCCTCCTGCAGTGATAAATAAAATATGATTTCCCCAACTAGAAGAACAACTAAAGGAACAACTAGACTGTTACTAAATAAAATTAGCAAAGCTATAAGAAGTCAATAACAGATGAATGTATAAAGGAAAGCAGTTGAACTGGGTCCTACCAAAACATCTCCCGCTGTCAGAGATGACAAATGTGAGAGTGAGACATATTATCTATCTATTAGAGGTGTGCCGATCGATCGGCCATCGATCATAATCGGCCGATTTCCGTGAAAAAGTGTATGATCGGTGATCGCCGATCACGGTATTGGCACATCTCTATCTAGATTCATACTTAGATACTGGCATATGCTGCCACCCCTGAAAAAATCCCTGCCCTCCTCTTGTCACCCCATAAATATTTTGCTAGATCTGCCCCTGCACACCTCCCTTCTCTTACCTGTGCGGTTATGCACAGGTTACATTAATTTAGCTGAAACAGTTATGCAAAAACAATTTAAAAGTGGGAAAAACACTGTGGGCTAATGCATCTTTCCCTGAGATAATTCACCTTTTAAACTGGAACAGCCGTCACTCCCATCACTGGATCTGCATCTCTGGTTGGGATTTTCCTGGAAACCCCCCCCCCCCAAACATTCAATGATTATAAATGTGTCAAAGCCCTGAAATTCATTTTAACAAAGCAGATTCACTCTCTTCCCCTCAACTAAAGTTATGATGCTGAAGTTAGTTTCTAATTCACAGCTCTTCCCCAAATATCCCAACCTTTATTATTCTAAAGAGAATGTAGTCTGGTGTAATGTGCCCTGAAGGCCCCCCTCCCAGCAGAATCAACCTTTACCCACAAGGTATCCATTTACTTCAGCCTCATGTTTTAGATCCTCATGTCTATCGTCTCTCCATTCAAAACACATGCAAAAAAGCAAAAACCCTCTTCAATCACACAAGCAGGGTGACTGAAAATAGTGCATATTTCATTATTTCTGCTTTATGAGGTTTGCAATTTGCTAACTTAGCTTTTTATATTTTGCATTTGAGTCTTTTTTTTGAGCAGTCATATTTTAATATATTTTTTAGGTTATCACTTTTATTTTTATTTTTCTTGTAAGACTGCACATCAATAAATAAAATATAAAACATGCATGTTTCTTATTAGCTGTACTAGGCTAATGTAAGCTAGCCATCCAAGTGAAGCACAATTGAAACAGTTTTTACAGATCAACACGTTTAAACAGCATTTAAAAGTATATCTGACCGAGTGATATAATGGATAAAAACTAGGAGTCCATTAAGATAACTATAATCTTACCATTTTTTTAGATCAATCCTCGTCATACGTCGCTCCTCATTCCTCGGATGTGTTAGCATGAATCCCCTCCTTCGGTGTGCAGTAGTCAAAAAGGAGCGCTTGATTTTTCCTCCGGCACACGCCGGAGTTTCTGCTTGGTTGCAAAAAGCATTGAGCTGAGGTTGACGGCCCAGCCCTGTGTTAATAACTAATGACACCTTAACTTTGGCGTCACAACTTTCCCGCGCCATCAATTAAGTTTTAAAACTATGAAATTAATAAGTTACATTTTATTATCTCCCACAGTAATGCTTCAGGAGACAAAATTATTCTTTGTAATGGAAATTTTGTAGGTTCAACACCAGTCAATTCTGCAAAGTTTGAGAGCAAGTTATGGAGGAATGTTGAGGGGGGATGGGCATGGGTGAGGTGGGGACGTCAAATCTCAGGAAGTGTGTGAGATGGCAGCCATTATAGAGAGACTGGGGATAGAGGCTATAGCATATCAGAAAAACAAGATGTGGAAAAATAAATATATAAATTAGGAAAGTTGAAAGAAAGTGACTGAAGAAATGTGAGCCAGTCAACCTGTTTGATTAGCATACTGATTTTGTTATTTTCCCACCGTTCTTTATCTTCAACCAAGCATGTTGAGGGGGATGGGCATGGGTGAGGTGGGGACGTCAAATCTCAGGAAGTGTGTGAGATGGCAGCCATTACAGAGAGACTGGGGATAGAGGCTATAGCATATCAGAAAAACAGGATGTGGAAAAATAAATATATAAATTAGGAAAGTTGAAAGAAAGTGAAGAAATGTGAGGTGGTCAACCTGTTTGATTAGCATACTGATTGTTTTTATTCTCCAACCATTCTTTATCTTCAACCAAGCATGTTGAGGGGGGATGGGCATGGGTGAGATGGGGACGTCAAATCTCAGGAAGTGTGTGAGATGGCAGCCATTACAGAGAAACTGGGTAGATGGCTATAGTACATAAGAAAAACTATATGAGGAAATGTGAGCCAGTCAACCTGCTTGAGTTGCATGCGGATTCTTTATTTCTCTTCTCCCACCATTCTTTATTGTCAACCAAGCATTTTCCTTAAAAAGTTCAAACATGCTATACTTTATAGTTCAGCATGTTTCCCTCCAGGCCATGGAGGGAATGTTGAGGGGGGATGGGCATGGGTGAGGTGGGGACGTCAAATTTCAGGATGTGTGTGAGATGGCAGCCATTACAGAGAAATTGGGTGGAGGCCTATTGTAGATAAGGAAAACTATATGTGGATGAATATGTGGATAAGATTACTATTATACTATTATATTATTATACTACTATATATTACTATTATTATACTACATGTGGATAAATATGTGGATAAGATTTTTATTTCTGTTAAATTTTGTATGGGCAAGTCACTTAAAATGATGGACAACACTGCTCTTTGTTTTATGCTTTACATAAAACAAAGAGCAAATAAAGGATTGTGTTCAGCAGAAAGCTTCTGCACTTAATGCACCTAATACCGTCATTTCTACTAAGCAGGCCTAAACATGACCTGTTTGACTTGACTAATGAACATGGAGTGAAATACTTTCTCTTTAGGAATTATTCAATTAGTTTTAATTCAATTTCCAGACATAGAACTGCTATGTTTACCATTTTATTAAGATTCCTGTTTCTTTCAGTCATACCATTCCCCTAGCACACAATGGGATAGAACAGTACCCCATTCCTAGAACTGTTTGATAGAACGTCAGACTTGTCGCATGAAGAATCAGAATCACTTTTATTGCTATTGCTAGTATACAGGGTCATGTGTTAGGAAATTGCTTTGATATATTGATGCAAAATATGACTAAAAAGTAAAAATATGTATGCATGTGCAGAATAGCAGGTAGATAAAGTGGCAGTGTTATGCAACATTCAATTATCTATTGTTAACAGTCTAATGGCTGAGGTAAAGAAGCTGTTCTTGAGAAGTGTTAGTCGCAATCCAACCTGCACGACCTACATCCCTGAAGTACAGGTCATGTAAATGTTGGAGGTTGCACCCAATCACCTTTTCATCAGTATGCATGATGTGTTGTAATCTAGGTTTGTCCTTGGTTGTGGTTCCATTGTACCCAGTGACAGAGGTGGTGAGGACGGACTTGATGATGTCTGTGTTAAACTGCACCAACACTCAATTGGCAGTTTGAGTTCTCTCAGCTGCCATAGCTAGAACAACTTGTTCTGGGCCTTTATGATAAAGGAGCTGATGGTTGGCTCCCACTTGAAGTCCTGGATGATGGTAATGTCCAGGAAGCAGAATGAGTCCAAATTGGAGATAGAAAGGACTCTGAGAGGGGATGATGGGTCTGTGACTTTCCTAAGTCTATCATTAACTCCACTGTCTTCTGGGTATTGAGCTTGAAGTAGCTGCACCAAGCCACCACCTCTAGTGTGACCCTTTTTTATTTTAGTTTCCAACTCCTTTATCCATGGAGGGTATTCTCTCTGTGTTATGGCCACTCTTCCATCACAAAGGTCCAGAAAACAAAAATGCCAGAGTAGTCCTTCAGGAGAAGGTTTTTGACTCACTCAAAAACAATAAAAAGCACTCACGGAGACTTTTCCTGTGTCAAAGGAGTTTCTTTTACTTATAAAAATAACAAAAAATAATCTCCGAGTTGACTTCAAATAAAACGTTAATTTGCGGTACAAAAACTGTTTCACTCCTCACTCCTTCACCCAACAATCAGATCAGCCCCAACAGCTGCTTCTGCCTGTTAATCACTGCAGGAGGAGGGTCTAAGCAAAACAAATAAATACATACATACATAAATAAATAAATATACAACAATAGAGGTACAATACAACTGGAGGTGGGGCACAATGGCGAGCGCCTGGTGGCCGGGCTTTTACCCACGGAGCCCGGCCGGGCTCAGCCCGAAGAGGAGACGTGGGTCCCCCTTCCAATGGGCTCACCACCTGTCGGAGGGGCCAAAGGGGTCGGGTACAATGTGTAATGGGCGGCGGCCGAAGGAGGGGACCCTGGCGGTCTGATCCTCGGCTGCAGAAGCTGGCTCTTGGGACATGGAACGTCACCTCTCTGGTGGGGAAGGAACAGGCGCCAGTGTGCGAGGCTGAGAGGTTCTGGGTAGAACCTCTCAGCTTGAAATAGCTGAGAGGTTACTCTCAGCTACTTCAATCTGAGGTTACTTCAAGCTGAGAAATAGTCGGCTAGAAATAGTCGGCCTCGCCTCGACGCATGGCTCTGGTTCTGGAATCAGTGTCCTTGAGAGGGGCTGGACGTACTTCCACTCTGGAGTTGCCCACGGTGAGAGGCGCCGGGCAGGAGTGGGCATACTTGTTCACCGGGTTTACCCCGGTGAACGAAAGGGTAGCCTCCTTCCGCCTATGGGTGGGGGTAAGGGTTCTGACTGTTGTATGTGCTTATGGGCCGAACAACAGTTCAGATTACCCACCCCTCTTGGAGTCCTTAGAGGGGGTACTGACCTGGAGGGGCGTGGTTGGGAGGAACGGCCCCCCCAATCTGAACTTGAGTGGTGTTCTGTTATTGGACTTCTGTGCTCATCACGGATTGTCCATCATGAACACCATGATGGACATAAGGGTGTCCATATGTGCACTTGGCACCAGGACACCCTAGGCCGCAGGTTGGATGATCGATTTTGTCGTCGTTTCATCGGATCTGCGGCCGTATGTCTTGGACACTCGGGTGAAGAGAGGTGCGGAGCTGTCCACTGACCACTACCTGGTGGTGAGTTGGCTCCGGTGGTGGGGGAGGAAGCCGGTCAGATCTGGCAGGCCCAAACGTATAGTGAGGGTCTGCTGGGAACGTCTGGCGGAGTCCCCTGTGAGACGGAGCTTTAACTCTCATCTCTGGCAGAACTTCGAACACGTTCCGGGGGAGGTAGGGGACATTGAGTCTGAGTGGACCATGTTCCGTGCCTCAATTGCCGAGGCGGCTTATCGGAGCTGTGGCCGCAAAGGTTGTTGGTGCCTGTCGCAGCGGCAACCCTCGAACCCGTTGGTGGACGCCTTCGGTGAGCGATGCTGTCAAGGAGTCCTATCGGGCCTTTTTGGCCTGTGGGACTCCAGAAGCAGCTGATGGGTACTGGCGGGTGAAGCGGCATGTGGCTCAGGTGGTCGCTGAGGCAAAAACTTGGGCATGGGAGGAGTTTGGAGAGGCCATGGAGAAAGACTTCCGTACGGCTTCGAGGCGATTCTGGTCCACCATCCGGCGTCTCAGGAGGGGGAAGCAGTGCAGCACCAACACTGTTTATAGTGGGGGCGGTGTGCTGCTGACCCCGTCCCCTCAACTCGGGACGTTGTGGGCCGTTGGGCGGAATACTTCGAAGACCTCCTCAATCCCACCAACATGCCTTCTGTTGAGGAAGCTGAGCCTGGGGACTCTGGGTCGGGCTCTCCAATCTCTGGGGACAAGGTCGCCGAGGTGGTCAAAAAGCTCCTCGGTGGCAGGGCCCCGGGGGTGGATGAGATCCGCCCGGAGTTCCTTAAGGCTCTGGATGTTGTAGGGTTGTGTTGGCTCACGCGTCTCTGCAATATCGCATGGACATCGGGGGCAGTTCCCCTGGATTGGCAGACTGGGGTGGTGGTCCCCCTGTTCAAAAAGGGGGACTGGAGGGTGTGCTCCAATTACAGAGGGGTCACACTCTTAAGCCTCCCTGGTAAGGTCTATTCAGGGGTTCTGGAGAGGAGGGTCCGTCGGATAGTCGAACCACGGATTCAGGAAGAGCAGTGTGGTTTTCGTCCTGGTCGTGGAACACTGGACCAGCTCTACACCCTCAGCAGGGTCCTGGAGGGTTCTCTGTTGCCACTGATCAGAGGCAAACAATCTACATAAGTTACTTTTAATGGTTTTGATAACCTCATCAGAATAATGTTTCTGGTTGTCAGCAGCAGTGATACTGAACCAAAGAGGTGAAATTTTATCCTGTAAACCTTAAGAGGTTTACTAATGTCCCCTTCTGGCCACCACAGAAACCTCAGAAAGTCTCTGTCCTTTTCATCAACATAAACTTGATAAAACATTGCCTCAATGTCTGCCATAACAGTGATTGCTTCTTGGCGAAACCTTAACAGTACCCCAATCAGGGTGTTTGTTAAATCAGGACCTTGGAGATGTTTCTTGTTCAGAGAGGTTCCTTGAAATGAGGATGTGCAGTCAAACACCACCCTCAGTATGTTCTTTCGCTTATGGTAAACGCCATGATGCGGAATGTGCCAGACATGTCCATTCTCCCTAGTGACTTTGGTGCTGCTTGGCTGAAATATGTGGAATTTAGAGCCAAATGAATGGCAATGGCTTGCTATATTGTGTGGGCATGGGGAAGTCACCTTCCAGTGTAAACTTGTTGAGCTTTAAAGCAAGTAAGACCAATTTATCTGGTATCTGCCTCAGTATCATCTTGATTAGATCAAGGGAGTCAGAAATGGAACTTTCAAAGGAAAAAAACAGACTTCTTGTTCTGATAGGGTGTGCATTTATGTCATCATATGACCAAATAGTATCATTTGGCATACCACATGGATCACTCATTGTTTGGTATAAATCAGTCTTTCTTTATAGATTTTCCAAATTTATGGTATGAAGCTCAAAGTTAAGGCCTGGCCATGCCCCTTTAACATCCACAAAAACAAAAACAAAAAATTGATAATCATTACTCCCCAACACCTTAATGCAGTGGTTCTTAACCTTTTTTGAGGTACCAAATCCATCAAATTCATATGCGCACTCGCTGAACCCTTATGTAGTGATAAACAAAATTATTTTTTTCAAAATTCAAGACATAGGGGGTGACCCAATTAGAGTCTATTTGGGTCACCCGAAGATCACTAAGTCTTCTTCAAAGGTAGAGTCTCTGATAACAGTTCTTCAAAATATAGTCAGTGTTTTCAGTTGAGCTGACTGTCCAGGAACGACCCAAGGTATTTAAAATTTGCCACAATTTCAACAGGTTGACCATCGAGAGAAACTGGATCCACTTTAAGGTCTTGTTTAGATCATTTAATTAGCTCTACATTCTTAAGAGAATGAAAAATTAATAATAAATAAAGACTTTGCAGTATTCTGATTTAGTAATGTAATCCTTCTAGTGCAGGCTCCCAATCTGCCTCTGCGCGAAAGAACGCACACCTTTAATATGTCCTCAGACGCAGGCGGAGTGTCAGGGTCAGACATTGTTAATGATCACACAATCCCTTCACTTTCAAATAAGTTCATCCATAAACATCCTTTTTTGTTGCAATTCTTTTCCAAAATCCACAACTTTGCTTTCTGTGGCGATTGATTGTTTCTCTGCAGCGCAGCTGCACTTTCATTCATAAACTCAATCAGCTGATTTTACTCACTGCCCGCTGGCTGCTTTCTTTGTTCTTCTGTGAGTGATCGGCTGGATCCCACAACTTTGCGCTTTTCTTCAAGTCGTCGGTGAAGGTTTTTGTACTTGTTATGGCCACTCTTGCATCACAAAGGTCCAGAAAACAAAAATACCAGAGTAGTCCCTCAGGAGGAGGTTTTCGACTCATTCAAAAACAATAAAAAGCACTTGGGGAGACTTTTCCTGTTTCAAAGGAGTTTCTTTTGCTTATAAAAATAACAAAAAATAATCTCTGAGTTGACTTAAAATAAAACGTTAATTTGCGGTACAAAAACAATTTCACTCCTCACTCCTTCACCCAATAATCAGATCAGCTCCAACAGCTGCTTCTGCCTGTTAATCACTGCAGGAGGCTGACTGAGTAATTATGTTACCACCCCCATGCCACTAGAGGCAGTAGCAACCCCGAAAAGAATTTGGTACAGAATTTGGTAAAAACTGTGAGCTTTGCTGAAGTAATAAAAGACACAAGTTCAAATTCATGCTGAGAAGTGGAGCTTCTTCAATCAGTGCGGCAGAGGCTCCACTGAACCCCTGAGACCGACTGATCAAACCCCTGGGGTTCGAATGAACTCACGTTAAGAACCACTGCCTTAATGTCATATTGACCAAATTTGAAGATAGCTCAGAATCTGTAGGAGTTTGTTGAAGTTCGACATGTATGAAAAGTCAAAAATGCCAAAAAATTTGACCCAAAATGGCAACATTTTCTCCAAAAGGCTTTTTTTCTTGTTTCAGTGGGTCCTACCGATGTACCAAATTTCAGCTCTTTACGATTTGCCAGTTAACTTGAGTTTCAATAGTGTGTGTGCACTTAGCTTCTCAAAGCTAAGAGCGCAGCTTTGAGCTAAGCTGCTTATTTAATATTTATAATAATAAATAATAAATTTATTTATTACAATAAATTTATTATTATTTATTGTAATAAATTTTATTTAATTTATTGCAATAAATTAAATAAAAAAGTAAATACTGGTAAACTTCACTTTAAATTGCAATAAAATAAATTAAATGAAAAATACTCCATTAATCCCACAATGTAAAAAAATAAGTTAAAAATATTACATTTTTAAAGTTAAAGTTTAATTTCACCAATAAATTGCAAAACCTCTGACCGACCAATAGAGGGAGCTAGAGAGTGAGCAGATGGTGACGCACTGTTCCGGAACACCTAGCCTAATGGGGACTGCAATAATCTGTGTGACCACTAGGGGCGGTTCCCTTATACACACACACACATTTTGTCTTGGAATGGAATTCGTGGGGACTTCCTGGAAAACTTCACCAGGCATGTTTATACACCATTTTCTACTTGAAAATGGGGTTGTGCCGGTGGGGACCTCAAATTTGGTCCCCACGTGTCATCAGGTCCCCACGTGTATGCACAGAGTCAGGCTGAAGTCCCCACGCGGCAGGTAAAACAAGTACACACACACACACACACACACACACACACACACACACACGTTTGTTTTGCTATCTTTGTGGGGACTTTCCATTGACTTCCATTCATTTCTACAGCCTAAACCTGACCTTTACCCTTTTCCTAACCCTAACCATCACATACCTAACCCTAACCCTAACCAAAACTCAATTCATACCTTAGCCCTAACTCTGACCCCTGACCCAAAAACAGGGTTTCCCCTCGTGGGGACCAGGCTCCGGTCCCCACGAGGAGCGACTGGTCCCCACAACGTAGCATATGTCAGGAAAATCGTCCCCACAAGGTATTACAAACAAACGCACACACACACACACACACACGCACGCACGCACGCACGCACGCACACACACACACACACACACGCACGCACGCACACACACACACACACACGCTGCTCCCTGGATCCTTCATGAACACCAGAGCCGCTCAGATCCAGGAAAAAGTTTCCCCTTTCCAAACATGTTTGACTCTCAGGATTTCCTCACATCTAGAAGTTCAAGGTCCAAAAGAGACACGGAGACAAACTGCGAGGACAGAGACAGACGCAAACAAAAGCCGCTAAAATTGTAATTAGCGGCCGAATCGCCCCCATGCGCCCCGCTTCTGATGGCGCTAAATCAGCGCCAGAACATCCGGAGCGGCGCCGCTGCTGGCGCATTTCATTAAGACCCACAACCAGCAGCTGCGCACAATCAGCACGAAGCGGCGCAGCGGTGCGTCAGGACGGGCACGCACACACGCACACACACACACACACACACACACACACACACACACCGCGGGTTGCTCACCAGTACAGCAGCTTGTTGTTCAGGATTGCGGGGGTTTTGTCCGAGGCGCAGTTGATGCACCACATTGTTGCTGCTGCGGATCTGCCGCGAAACGAACCGGGAGGAAGAGACCGAACCGAACCGAGCCGACTTGAGCCGAACCGAGGCGAGGCGAGGCGAGCTGGCGGCGGACCGGAGATGGAGCCGCGGTGCAGCGCTGCCTCTGCCGCTCTGACGGAGTCCTTCCTCCCAGCTCTGCCTCCCTCCTCTTCCTCCTCCTCCTCCTCTTCCTCAGAGAACAGCATCATCAGCAGAGGCGGTGCTGAGATCCTGATGGACCGGGGCCCACGGCCCACATAAATAAATACCTTCTGGGTTTGTACACAGACTTAAGTAAAGGTTTAATTTAATCTCAGATGTTGAATTTTATTCAAAGTTTACAAAACAGCTGAGGAAATTGGTGCTTTATAATTTATCCAGAAAAATTAATTTAGGGGAAGCTAAGAGTGCTAAATGTTTTCAAAGTTAACAAAAGAACAAACATAAAAATCAGCTCCTCTAATAGCAGAAACGTGCCACCACTGCCTTTTAAACTATGGTCCAAATTCAGACCACTGAGTTTACACCACAGACCCCCAAATATGTCATTCATGTCTACTGTGTGTGCTATTAAATGCTATTAAAGGAACAGAACTGGTTTATGTTTTCTAGTAAGCAGCAGACCTGTTCACTATTCACAGGTTTTCTGTGGAATCTGACTCCAAATTATTCAGTTTTTCATAGAGCATATTTGAAATATTCAAAAGAAAATGGAGCTGGGAAGGTGAAATGTAAGAACTGACATGCAAATAGGTTAGCATTTTCAAGGCAGCCAATCCAATCAAGCAAGAAAAGTAAAAGTTTCTGACATGAAAAAGAGCAAAAGAACCATCCAGGTGTGGAGGATTCAGAAAAAATAATAAATCAAATAAACATGAGAACTGCTGGTCTAATAAAGTACGGGGCAGCATTCATGTCCAAACTTCGATCACAGTCATCATTTGTTTTGTTTTTATTTTTTCGGCAAACTTTTCTTATCTTTTCTTAACAAAAACAGGATTTGGGTCATCCTCTCTTTGAAAACATTTGCTGTATTTAGATTTTATTAGTTTTATACTCAAATAAAAAAGAAAGCAAAAAGTGTGATCACCAAAAAATGTGTACTTTGCGTTGAACCTATAAATTTTCCTTCTGAAAAGACTTTGTCAATAAAAGCTCCAAATAAAAACCATTCTTCAACTGTGAACACAAAATTTGTTCACATGTTGGACATCGTTGTGCTCAATAAATGTAAAAAATGATTGAAAAGTGAATAAAAGTGAGAAAAAATATTTTAAAGTCGATGTTTTCTCCTGTGGCTAGAAGCCGATGGTGTTTCCAAGGTTTGATTCTCTGGACTAAAAGATTTCTTCTCTTTAAACTGAATGTTTATCACAGGCAGCAGATTTTAAATAAAAAACACTGTTTCTGTTTTCAGATAACGAGTGAGAAAATGTCGCTGCTTCTGTCGCCGTGACGACGGAGGAAGCAGAGAGGAGCTGACAGGAAGCTGACAGCGGCCATGACGAGCGGCAGCCGGCGGGCGTCTCAACGCCGTGATGTGCTGCAGCCTCAGGGCGGCAGGCCGAGCGGGGCAGAACGCCGCCGGCGAAACCTCTCCACACGCAAACAGAACCACCAGAAACACGACTCCGCCTCAGAAAACCCATCCAGGAATCATTCCTGATCTGCTCCTCGTTTTACTGAATTAATCTGAGAGAAACCTGAAACGTCATCCTGCTCTCAGTCTGGAGGCTGTTCAGCTCCTCATAATGATGATTATCGCCCTTCATCATTAAAGGGCCAGTAGCAGGTAAAATTAACTCCTTTGATCTTTTCAACATGTTTTAACCTGTTG
The DNA here is from genome assembly GCF_051168715.1 of Poecilia mexicana. Lineage (NCBI taxonomy): Eukaryota > Metazoa > Chordata > Actinopteri > Cyprinodontiformes > Poeciliidae > Poecilia > Poecilia mexicana. The sequence goes on from NW_028263392.1 coordinate 21,720,439, forward strand.
GTCTCAGGTTTTCATTCACAATGAAAGGGGTGTCAAACTCCAGTCCTCAAGGGCCGCTGTCCTGCAGTGTTTAGATGTGCCACAGGTAAAAAACAGTGGAATGAAATGGCTTAATTACCTCCTCCCTGTGTAGATCGGTTCTCCTGAGCCTTGCTAATGACCTAATTATTCTTTTCAGGTGTGGTGCAGCAGAGGCACATCTAAAAGTTGCAGGACAGAGGCCCTTGAGGACTGGAGTTTGACACCTCTGTCACTAGAGGACCCAAATTTGGGTCCTCTAGTGACAGACAGGTTAATGTTTTTAACTCAACAAAAACAAACCTGGAGAGTTGCTTTGATTCTGGCAACCAGTCAGGCCTTGGTGGACCTAGCCCCGCCTTCAAGGCACAGCTCCGCCCCCACTCAGCTCCTTCAGACTAGCCAGCAGCAACTAGCAAACACCTGGGGAAACAGCTGAGCTCGTTATAGGAACTACTTACATGTTGGATGAGTTCCTGGAGGCAGAACTTCAGAAAGAGCAGGAGATTTTAAAGAGACAGCGGCCCAATTTCAAGGTTTTACATCAGGAAGTAAATTTTCTTCTAAGTCATATTTGCTATATTCAGCATTTTATAACATCAGGAGGTAACATAGTTATTTGATTATGCTCTAAAACCGCACAATGTGCCTGGAAAACACATCATACTGCCCATCTAACGTTCGTCTTCTACCAGCAGTTAATCCGTCCTGTTCTACTGATGGACATAAAAACTGATAATATACATTTATGAACAGAACGCCGGAAGGTTTTCAATCTGTTAAACTCATGACAATAAAACCGACATAGAGGTCCACAGAACCCAGTGTTCACCAACTTCCCTTTCTGGTCTGCAGTGGGACCGTTTTTAGGGTCGGACCGAACCGGACCGTCGGTTCTGTCGGACCTGCAGATCCAGAGTTTTCCTGCCAACACAAACTCTCGTCCTCGTCATAATTCTCTCTCTCCTCCCATCCTTCAATCTCAGGGCAGTTACCGTGGGCAACAAAGTGTGAAACATAAAAGCGCTTCCCCTTGGTTTCCGTGGTAACTGGAGTCAGGGGGCTTGCATGGTTTTTTTAATGCTCTGTGACAAAATGACCCACACTTTCTTCCTCCCCTCCTTCCCTCTTCCTTCCACTTACTGTCATCCTCTCATCCTCCTTCGCCCCACTTCTCCTCACTGGCATTTAGGTTCACATGCTTTTTAGTCTCCCTGCATCTCTCTCTATGCTTCACCATCCATCCATCCATCCATCCATCCATCCATCCATCCATCCATCCATCCATCCATCCATCCATCCATCCATCCATCCATCCACAGTGACTCTTCAGCCTGGGGACAAGCTTCTATAATTCATCGTTGCTTGTCATAAGCCGCTACCCTTCTCTCCTCCTCTCCTTCGTTTGTCAGCAGATCCCTCCACACGTCTCTCAGGTATTCAACTTTATGAAGATAAGGAGAGAAACCTGCATAAAGTCTGGCTTTTCCGAGTCAACAGTCTCAACTTTGAGCACCAAACCTTTACAGCCTAAGACAATAATTAAAGTCAGTTTCTGTCATGAAAATGTTTAGAATTAGCTAAAATGCTAAGGTTGGCTAACATGCTATCAGCAGTAAGTGGGCTACAACAATCCTGTTCAATAACATTGACTTACTCTATTTCAATGTGAACCTAGCTGCTAATGTTGATCTACTGCTACGTACTGCATCTTGTATGTTAACAGCATAAGCTAAAATGCTCAGATATCACTAGCATGTTGATCTGCAGGAACATAATCAATCTAGTAAACAGCAGAGTGTAAAATGCTGATAGGTAAAATGTTGTCAATAGCAGGTGTGCTATAACAATCGTGTTGACTAATATTAACTTAATGGAGTATCAGTTTATTTTTGATACAAAAAATAAAATCAGTTTATTTTAGAGTGCTGTCAGTCACTCTAAAAAATAAATTAGCAGTTTATTTTTGTATTAGCAAAAAGGCTAATGTTAGCATAGGGGCTATCACTAGCATGTTGCTCTATAGTATCGTACTCCATCCCATACACATTAGCATGTTCATTATGATAATTATGTACTCCATGTAAAACAGCAGGGTGTAAGCTAAAATTAGCTAAAATGCTAAGGTTAGCTAAACTGCTGTCAATAGCATGTGGTTTATCTTTAGCATGTTGATAGCACTGACTCACTACATTCATGTTAAGTTTATCTTCAGGATTTTTTAACACCTGACTCATTCATTGGCTAAATACGTTGCCATGGTAACTCAAAACGCCAACAGAAGCGGCGCTCTCCTTGCATTGCGACAGGAGGCTCCAATAGTCCTGGTAATATCATGATGCAGAAGTTCTGCAGAATCAATAAGCCGATAGTCGTGATCCAGAAATGGTGGAAAATCTCAGAATCTAAAGAGACAATAAAAAGAAACGCTAACAGGACAGAAAATTAACCTCCATCAAGAAAAAAAAGATTTTAAAAAATCATCAATAAGAAGTTAAAGAATGGGACGAAGAAGAGGAGTAAAAGGAAATGAATGAATGAGGAGAGATAAGAGGAAGAAAATGTGATTAATAATGCAAACAGCAGCTCTTCCTCCCTTTATTCATTCCCCACTTTCTTCACATCCATTATTCACCGATGACTTCATCTTCCTCCTCCGTCGCCAGTTTTTTTACTCCCACTTTCTGTTTGTCCTTTTCTCATTTGTTTCTGATTAGATGTTAAAAAAATAAAATACAACAATAAATAAAACGTTTTTAACCCTTACAGGCCCGAAGAGCAGAACTGAAATTAATCTGGAAAAAGGCAACGGTAAAAAATAAATACATTCAGTTTTACTACTTATTGAAAAAAATAAGTTAATTATGAATCTGAGAGCTGCTGCAGGTCGATGCAGAGACTGAAAGAAATCAGATTTTGCATCGAAGAGTCAATTTATGAAGCAAAAATTTCAAAAACTATTCAGCCAGAAAACCTGAGTGGTTCGGAAGGCCGACAGGCCTGAACCCGACCAGAACCTCAGAACTGTTCTTCCTCCGATGATCCGGCTGCTTCTCCTTCAGTGATGCTGAGTTTGTATGTTGACTGAACACGTTTAGCATGTTGTCAGTCAGTGAGCTGCTCTGTTTATCACAGCCTGATAAAATTATTCCAACTAGCATCTCAGTGTGTTAATGAGTCGTCAGCATGAAGTGCAGGTGAGCATAAATGAGAGGAAATGCCCCAAACGACGGACATTACTAACTTACAGTAGTTTTATTAAAATCATCAGTTCTCAGGGAGAAAAGAGCCTCTAAATAAAACAAACATGGTGAACAATAAAGACACCAGAACAGGATTTTCCTAAAATACGTTTTTATAAAAAACAAAAGACCGCGATTCATATTTAGTGTTCAAAGGACAAATAAAATAATTTATTAATATTTTGGTCACAACCAGAGGAACATGAAGCTGCAGCTGCATCCATGAAGACAAACTTCAGAAATCAGAAAGCAGCGGGTTGAACGGGGGGCGGTGTGAGCTACAACACGATGCGCCAAAATAAAACCTGATGGCTGCAGGCGCCGGGCGGAGAGAGACAAACTGCGGTGGCTGCAGGTTGGAAATGATTTAATTAGCCCAGTGGTGCCCAAAGTGGGTCCTGGAGGCCCGGCATCCTGCATGTTTTAGCTCCCTGCCTGGTGGTGGTAACAGCCTTTCAGCAGGTCTGTGTTCCTCTTAGGCCTCTAATGATCCATCATTGGATCCAGGTGCGTTAAACCAGGGAGAGAATAAAACATGCAGGATGCCAGAACTCCAGGACCGACTTTGGGCCCCCCTGAATAAACCCAACTGTAAGACAGTTAAATAGTCTGAAGGCGACATGCGCAGTAGAGTGGCAACGTGACTTATTACGTGAGGACAAGAGACTGTTTGATGACGATGACGTGTGGACGGACGTCACAGTCAGGGTCTGTATTTGCTCGTTCTTTTCTCTAACCGTTCGTCGCAGAGCCCGGATCAGCTCTGGTTCTTCTCGCTAGTGTAGCAGAAAACTTGTAGCTCCTCCTCAGACCTGAGGCAGCTACAGCAGTCACGGCCCGTAGAACAACTTCTGCATTCACAGAGACCCAGACGGTCACCGGCGAAGCCCTGATGGCCGCGGCCGACCGCCGTTTCATCGACATGACCTCAACTCAGAATTGGACAACGCAGAAAACTTATAAACGTCTTCCATGTTGTAAACAGAAACGATTCAAAACTTAAGAAACAAATTATAAGTTAAGAAAAGTTGCTTAAAAAAGCTAAATATTAAAAACTGCCTCAGTTCAAACTGTTTGTCACCTTTTAATTGCAAAATATATATAAAAATAGTTTATTCATCAGATAGATTTTATTTTATTTATGCAGTTTAAAAACATTCCCACCAAATATTCTGGACAAAGTTTCATCCCAAGTTAACAAAAATCACTCAGATGATTCTTTTAAACGTCCAGCAGCAGCTAAAGTGTTTCTAAAAGCGACTCCACGGCTACAGTCTGAGTTCTGAGAACAGATGAAGAGTTTCTACCCTCTTCCTCTTCTTTCTGCTCTTCATCCCTCGTTCAAGTGATAAACTCAGCTCCAACAGAGAGGAAGAGGAAGGGTGGGAGGAGGCTGTTGCCTTGGAAACGGCTGGGAAGGGAGGGGCAGGAAGGAGGAGGAAGAGGAGGAGGAGGGGACAGGAAGGTGGTCACAGAAGTCAAGTGAAGTGTTGCCATGACAACGCAGGTTTCATGCTGTCGCTTGGTGTGTGTGACTTTGGCACTGAGTGGGAGGGGCTCTGCTTCAGAGGCATATGGAGGGGAACACACACACACACACACACACACACCCCTGCAGCACTTCTGAGGACATCAAACTGATTTCCAGTTATTTCACAGAGATTTAATTTGACCGTTTGGAAATTTTTCACGTTTCAGATGATTTTTTTCCTTCAAATCTGCAAAGAAAAAAAAGGGGGATAAAATCAGCTGGAAACCGAGAGGATTTCAGAGAAAAAAGGCATCAGAGCTGAAATATTCTGGAGCTCAAAGTGATGACACAGACACAGCGCCACCTGCTGGCAGCAGAAATTAACTCATGAATTAATCCATCACTTTCCTAAAATCCCTCCAGTTTCACTAAACATTTATTTTATTTAAAGCAAAATGAGAAATATCCACGTTTCTTTAAACTGGTTTCAGATTCAATTCACCGTGAAACTGGTTTTTAGGTGCAGATTAAGCTTCCTGCTTCCTGCAGAGACAGGAAGTCAGAGGAACCAGGAGTCCAATCAGGCGTCCAGCCTGTGTGTTTGAGCTGGTCTGAGTTGGGTTCAGGTTCAGGTCAGGTTCAGATCAGGTTCAGGTCAGGTTCAGATCAGGTTCAGGTCGGGTTCTGGTCCAGGTCGGGTTCAGATCAGGTTCAGGTCGGGTTCAGATCAGGTTCAGGTCGGGTTCAGATCAGGTTCAGGTCGGGTTCAGTTCGGGTTCAGATCAGGTTCAGGTCGGGTTCAGGTTCAGGTCGGGTTCAGATCAGGTTCAGGTCGGGTTCAGATCAGGTTCAGGTCGGGTTCAGGTCGGGTTCAGATCAGGTTCAGGTCGGGTTCAGTTCGGGTTCAGATCAGGTTCAGGTCGGGTTCAGGTTCAGGTCGGGTTCAGATCAGGTTCAGGTCGGGTTCAGATCAGGTTCAGGTCGGGTTCTGGTCCAGGTCGGGTTCAGATCAGGTTCAGGTTCAGGTTCAGGTCGAGTTCAGGTCGGGTTCAGATCAGGTTCAGGTCAGGTTCAGGTCGGGTTCAGGTTCAGGTTCAGGTCGGGTTCAGGTTCAGGTCAGGTCCAGGTCGGGTTCAGGTCGGGTTCTGGTCCAGGTCGGGTTCAGATCAGGTTCAGGTCGGGTTCAGATCAGGTTCAGGTCAGGTTCTGGTCCAGGTCGGGTTCAGGTCGGGTTCTGGTCCAGGTCGGGTTCAGATCAGGTTCAGGTCGGGTTCAGATCAGGTTCAGGTCAGGTTCTGGTCCAGGTCGGGTCGACCTTCAGATTAAAAGCTGTTTTCTGCCTTTCTAACTCCACCACCATTTGGTTCTTCTTCTGCTTTTCTTTGCTTTTTCTGACAGTAAACGTAATAATGAGTGAGTTGTCATGGAGACTTTGAGACAAAGGATGTAGAAAACATGAACTAGAAGCTGTCACTAACAGAAATGACTCAATCTGTGAAAAATCAAAAAATAAAAGACTCATTTTAAATCCATTAGGAAGGAAAAACAAGAAGAACAACTCAGAAGCAAACATGAAGCAGCAGCCAGAAATCTACTAATGTTGGCAAATTAAATGTCACAAAACCACCAATTAAAAAACTAATATTTTCCAATAACAATACTACATGACTGATAATGCAGCTGATAATGTAATAATACATAATTAGGACAGAAATGGCAGATTTTGTGCTACTTGTAGTTTAGATATAAAAACTCAGAATATATTTAATGGAGGAATAACTGATGAATTTCTGTGATCTGGTAATCCAGGAAGTGAGCGTTGGTCATGTGAACAACACTTCCTGTGAGACTTTCTCTATTTTCAGCATCATTACTGATGACACTCCAGTAATGAGCCATTCATTAAGAGAAACTTTCTCGTTGTAAAGAGATTCTGCTCTTCAATTTATTTCCAAGCTCTTGTAGTTAAACGTTTCTGTTTCCTACCCAAAGCGACGCGCAGGCGCAGACACAGCGCTCTGTTTACGGCAGTAAAGATGGCTGCCGCCGTCTATAGAGGGATTTTAAAGTCACAACAAGATGAAGGAAGCTGAGAAAAAGAAAAGGAAGTCCTGCTACCGGCCTGTAGTGGAGCCGGACTGCAGCTTCTCACCCGGTTCTGTCAGGATGTGGAGTCGTTAATGACGTCAAAATCAGATAAATGCGACAACCCTTCAGACTGCAGAGTCTTTGAAAACTACCAGATGTGATTTAGTCCCACATCTTGTGGGATAAAAGATTAGAAATTGGCCGTTCAGACTGTCGTAAAAAAGTCGGATATGAGTCGCATTTTCCTGCTGTGAACGGAGCCTAAAAGATTTTCCTTTTGGAAGATTATTCTCAAAAACGTTTTGTTCAGGAACTTTTTAAAACTCAATGTATTTAATGTCTACAGCTCTGACAGAAGCTCTTCCTGAACCGTGGGTCACCAAACGGGCTTATCTCCTGATGCTTCTGAAGAAGCATTCAATGTCAGAACACTCAGGGTTCCGACAGGCCCCGAACGCAGCAGGAGCCGGTCGGATTTAAGAACAGAGGTGGAGAGTTTCTCTTTCCTCCGCGCTGCGGTGCAGAGCAGCTGCAGAGGAAGGAAGGTCACCGACTGTCTGACGCTCCAACATGCAAGGCGCAAAGTGTCTGTCTGGTTATGAAGAATGATAAATGTTCAGGGGAAATTACAGGCTTTAAAATGGAACAAAACAGCTAATATAAAGATATGAAGGTCACACGTCACATT